>NW_007577938.1:208030-211766 GCF_000690725.1 Stegastes partitus | reverse complement strand
AGAACAAAATCCCAGTGAAGACCTGCAGGACGACTGTTAGACACCAGAACAAACGTTAGACTGATGATGCTGATTACTGAGGATTATGAATAATTCTGGACATGCCTTTTCAGAAAAAGTTTTACCCCGAATTACTTCATTTATGCACTTTTGTATCTAGTTAGATTTTAAACTGTACTCGCTTGTCAAAGTTTAAACCCAAATTGGTTCACAAGAGACACGACTACAGAAGCATCCGAACCTAAACATGCAATTAGTGTGAGAACGTGTCACATTTTAAAGTGCTGGCCTATAGATAAAATGTCAGCAGCTCACAGGTCGTAATAAGGATCTGAACCAACCCTCCATGAGCTGCCTCTCCCCTCACGCTAGCAGCCTGCAGGCCGAAGGTGTGCTCACGCTTCCATCTGCTGATCCTTTGGAGCATTGCAAAGGGCTGTGCAGCTATTAGGAGCCGAACCCTGAGGAAACGAGTCCCTGCTGCAGAGAATATTCTGCTCACTCAAAACTCTAAATCTCATTTTGCATAATTGTAATGGAAAGCTTGGTCACGGAAGAGGGGTGAGGAACGGCACATCTGACACAATAAATACACAGAAGCCTTATGAAAATGTAAATTCCCCGGTATCGTTCGAGCCTTCGGTGATGCAAGGAGGAGAAAGTGGTGATAAACACAACCAGCTGTCGCTCGTTTTATTTTAACTTTTTCAAAATTTATTGGTAAAAAAACAAACAAAACAGCATATTTCATTTGCAATTTAATCAAAACACCAGGAACAAAAATATAGAAAAGCAACTTTAGATGATTTACAAAATATATACATTAAACCTACACAAATACACACACACACACAGACGGACTGTATGTACAGCGTTATAGTCAAATATCTGTATTTTGTGCACAGTGGGGTCCAGAAGTCTGAGTTCACCACACAAAAAAAACAACTGCACATTTAAACAGTAAAAAACTTAAAAACAAATACATTTCTTCATTTTAAAGCTTTTTATTCAAGAAATGACAAAAAAAACGCAACAAAAACCGTCTGTATTGCTTTATTATCATGTCTGAGAACTGATCAATAGTGTATATGTCCTATCTATGTGTGTATCACTGCTGAAGGTTGTAAAAACGAAAGGATCGCCATAAAGGCAGACGTCGACTTCAGCTGCTGCAGAAATAAAAGATTAATTTTTGTCTAAACAAAAACGTCCGCATGTGTCGAATCTCCACTAAAACCGTCTGCGAAGTGTTACAGTGTGCTGACTTGCATAGCTTCTCCTCGTTATTTTGCTCAATCAATCGTTTAGTTTGGTCTAAAAAAAAAAACAAAAAACAAAAAAACAGAAAATTATGAAAAATGTCCCAAAGCACCAAGATGACAGAATGTCTTCTGTCACACTAAACTAAAATGTTCAGTTCGCCGTCGTAGAACCACAGAAGTTTGACCCCTTTTCTTAAAAGCTGATGAATCCGATAGTGGAACAACTGTTGATTGATAGTCGTCAACTAATCGATTAACCGCTGCAACTAGTGATCGGAAAAAAAAAAAAAAACCCACATACAGTCTTCACCTTTCTGCACATGAAACAGTAAATGGAAACGTTCTGTAAATGCAGTTTTCCTCGAGGAAAACTTTCAAATGACCCGACCCAGACTTCTGGACTCCACTGCTCACCTGTGTGTCGGTGTATCTGTATACACCCCATGTATATATTGCATCATCCATCCGAACCGAGAACAAACTCTCTCCTGTCCTCGAAGAGCAGAACCGTCCTCAGCCAGCGGACCGTGCAGTAGAACCTGGGAGCCAGTGTTTTTTTTTTTTTTTTAAAGATGTAAATAAAACAAACGATGTGCAGGCAGGACAGTTGAGGCTTCCCAGGACTTTGCGGCACGGCGAGCTGCTGACGACGGCTTTGAGAATAAAAGAAAAGAAAAGAAAACAAAATCAAAAACACTCGACGACAGAAGAACACACACGAGCGATAAGAACAGAAATATTGTACTTCTCGGAGGTCGTGACATCAGTAATTCTATATAAAAGCTGGAAAGCACAGACAGACGATGGGACAGATCGAAGGGCTGCGCTAGCGGAAACCATGGCGACGGCATGTGGACAGACGGACAGCTGTGGGTAGGTTTTGTAACTTTACAAGCGAGTTTAACCGAGGGGGGGAAAAAAAAAAAAAGCGTGACTCGAGTGTGCGACAGGAGCTAAAGCCTCGAACGCCGGACAGCGATGGATGGGCGGCGTTCTTCTTCTTCTTCTGCACAAAGAGTTTCTGTACACCGTGAGCTGATCTCAGAGTTGACATCTAAGGAAGGTCAGTGCAATTTCGAGAAAAAACCGTGAACTCTGCCCTCTCGCTGCTGCAGTGCGCGGTCGCATCAGCGAGCAAAGAGGCGGATTCGTTTGGTCGTAGAAGAGTGGAGGAAAAAAAAAAGGACAGGAACACGGGAAATAAACAGCACAAAGGATGCAAACACGCGCTGACTGTTGAGGAAGCGAACGTGACCGAGCTCTGCAGCAGTTTGCCGTCCAGCCGATTCCTCTCTCTGTAGTGTTGCCGATGCTCTGTACACCCTGTGGACGCCTCCATAGCGCCGTCTTGTCAGCTGTGACCTCGCTCATCCTTCAGGCGTTGCCCCTCTGTCCCTTCCCATCGCTCCTCCTCGGCAGCCTCTAACCGTGTTCCGTCACCAGATTCAGTTCCGGCCGCTGGGTTGTTTGATTGTCCTTTTTTTTCCTTTATTTTTTTGTGCTCTTTTTTTTTTTTTTTTTTTAATTTATACATCATCCATTACTGGAGCTCGTCCTGCTTGTACTCGGCCGCCCCTCCGTTCCGACTGTTGCCGTACCCGACGGCGAGGCTCGCACCGTTGTTGCTCTCACCGGCCTCGAAGCTCTTCTCCTCCAGCGGCTTGCCGATCCAGGCGCCGTAGCCGTGGTCGCTGAGCGCGCGGAAGAACTGCTGTTTGGCGAGCTGGAAGGACATGGCCGCCATCTTGGCCTGGGCGTAGGAGGGCAGCGAGAGGAGGTCGGTCCGGCCGCCCCGCTGGCACAGCGAACGGAACAGGCAGAACAGGTTGGACTTGGACACCCGGGACACGGCCAGTTTGTTCCTGGAACAAAGACATGAGCGAGTTGAGCTGATGAGACGGTTCACATCGTGACTCGTCTGGTGTTTGCTCTGATTGTGCAGCACTTCCTGTTTGGCTCATTTTGGGTGATTTAATTAAAGTTAAATGAAGCTTTTGGGAGATACTTGAGATAAACGGATATGAGAAATCCTGCCAAGGGGGTGTTTTGTTCATATTTGTTCACATGAAACACGTCATCTTTTAAAAATGACTCCATTTATCATCCTCATACGAGTACACTTCCGTCAGGAAACTTAACCAAACCTCAGGATTTTTAGTCAAAACCACTTTATTCTACAACTCATTTTTTAAAAATCCAAAAATAAACCATTTGTACCAGATTCTGTAAAAAAAAATAAAAAATTCTGTGCCTCTCAGCGCAACACAAAAACTATGACTCACTCAGCTGTGACCAAAAGCAAAATGGCAAAAATTCTGAGAGTTTTCAGCTGAACTGCAACAAAATAAAATATATTTGGTCAATAAATAAATGCAGCATGGCTCAGAAACAGGGAACAGAGGAGCCAGTTGTTGGAGAATACATCTAACATGGTGGAACATCTTTCTACAGCTGATGGTGGAACATCTTTCTAC
>NW_007577938.1:178681-207576 GCF_000690725.1 Stegastes partitus | reverse complement strand
CTGATGGTGGAACCTCTTTCTACAGCTGATGGTGGAACATCTTTCTACATCTGATGAGCAGAGTATTTCTAAAGGGTTTAAAGTGTAAATAGTGATAAATCTATTGTATGTGGAGCTTCTATTTTTTCCAGTATTCATAGCACCTTTCAGTAGTAAAAGAAAATATTAGAAATGTAGATTCATCATTTTTCTTCTGCCAAATAAATAATAAAATTGCACTTTAAATCCTTCTGTTTTTAAGACTTCTGTCATTAGAACTGCGTCATTCAGCACAGAAGACATTTCCGAGGTCTCTTTACTTCTAGTCGCGGTTGTTCTGTTTCCATGGAGGTGCAGGACTTAATATTGTAGAGAAAAATGAACCCACAGTGAAGAAAAATGGGAAAAGGAGCAAAGAAAAAAAGACTTCAGAGGGTTAAGCCGAGTATAAACTAAATTTGCACAACCGCTTCCATTTTCGACTATCTTCACATTTCAGCGACTTCGATCAAAAACTCAAAAAGATGAAGAACCTTTACAAAGCCCACTGAGCAACGGGTGAATTAATCCAAAGCCAGACTTTCAGAACTTGAAGTTGGGTTAATATGAGGATAGTACTAGCTGCCACAGACGGACTGAATCTGTGCAAAAGTTGTCGAACACATAAAGGCATTATTAACAGAAAAAGCTGCATCCCGACCTGCAGCAACATGCTACGTACCCATCGAGTTGTCCTTTGGTCCCGTCCAGCACCTCCACGCTGTGCTGGTCTGGAAAGCTCCAGTTCACGCTGGACTCCTTGGTCTTCCCTGTGTGGCGCGTGGAGTCGTACACGCTCACCCTGCCCACCTACAGTCCGGCCAGGTGGTGAGGACACAGAGCACACGGTGGACATTCGGTGAGTCACAAATTCCAACATTAGTTGCGTAACACGCACAGCGGCGGGCGTGACGCGGCGATGTGTCGAGTTCACCGAGGTGTAAATGAAAGCTGTTAAAAGGAGGTTAAACTAGCTGGGCTGTGTGTTTGAGGGTAGTTTAAAAAGTTCTTGGCCTCAAGTGGAAACAACTGTGAATTATAAAGCTTTTTATTAGCGTCCAGAAAATAATCGAAAGGGAAAAAAAAGAGGAAAACTTGGAGCTGGTTGCTGTCGTTTTAGGACACTGTGCCTCCAAATTAAACTAGAGATCGACTGAACCCATCATTCATAACTGGGCTTCCTCATTAATAACTGTGACTAGAACTGAGTATATTCAACAGGAGTTTAAAATGTCTTAATCAGTTTGTCTCCTGTTCTTCTCTATTTTCTTAATCTTTCTCTATTCTATCACTTTTATCTCCCACTAAGGTCCATATCTTAAAGCTTTATTAATTATTGTTATACACACTTTATTTCAGGTTAATGTGTGGCTGCTTCTAGCTTAGCCGCTAGCCGTGAGCGTAGCATTAGCCGCTGTGAGAGACATCTAAGCACATTTCTGTATCTCTCTTGTATATTCTTGTAAATTTTGTTGACTTTTCTTTCTTATATTTTTATCTTATTTATTTTACCTTCATGTTACACCCTACCCTAATATTCTGTGTCGTCTTTTTGCTTTTCTTTTGCCCCCTCTGTTGAATATTCACGCTGCTGTAACAACTGAATTTCCCTCTGGGGGATTAATAAAGTCAGTCTAAGCCTAAAAGCTAATTTCCTGGTTCGTTTTGCAGCTTCTGCTTGAGAGACGGACAGAGAGAGGAGGCAGCATCACACCAGAAGTGGGACATTTAATTTATCGATGATCTGCCAATAAAAACACAGACACCGATAATCGTGAAAATGCCAAACATCAGCCACGATCATCAGCATTTCAGAGTGATGAGGAGGTTACACATGCTGTTGAGAATCTGGAGGCTCCAGATGTGACCTTTTTCCTCACAGTGATAGTTTGAACATCAGTGCATCAAATGCATTAAAGTTAAAAGAGACTAGATTTAAAAATATCACAAGAGCAGTCCTTTTAATGTGCTCGTCCTCACAGGTGGCAGAACCGCTGCTCCGTCCGACTTCTATCGCTGTTTTCAGAGTGACGATGAAGTCGTGCGTGCTTGTGAGGAGTATCTGGAGGCTGTAGATAACCCAAACCCTGACCGTGACTTTGTCCCGCCAAGCTTGAACATCGGCGGATCGAGTGCATTAAAGTTAAAGGAGGCTATATTTAAATATATTACAACTTTCTGAAGGCCCCTCCTGAGCGTTAAGTGCTTCCTCCATCTTTCCCGGCGGCGCGATAGTGACCTACCTGCTATTTTGCTAATTGATGGATGAGCCAGATTTAAGATGAGCAATGACAAAACAGCTGCGCGGGCACAAACAGGAGTGTTGGCAGCTTAATTGATGAATCTAGTGAGAGCGACCTCAATATTCTTGATTAATGTCCAAGTGCGGCTGCCAAAAACTCGTGTACTTACCTCAGGGTGGTTCAGCTTGAAAGGAGGGGGGAGGCTCTGGGCGAACGCCTCGCCGTCTCTGGCCAGCCGACAGCAAACGGCACGCGTCAGGTGACCGTGGCTGTACAGGTAACCTGGCGGAGGAGAGCAAGCGGTAAAACACACGTCTGAGCCAAGAAGCAAATGGGCCGAGTTCATCCGGTTTAACAGCCGCCACGTTGTCGGCGCTAATCTCTATCTGGCGGTACTTTACCCAGCGTGATGGACTTCAGGTAGATGGGGTTCAGGAAGTGGGAGAGCAGCGCCCCCTGCAGGCCCAGCACGTTCCAGCGCAGGATCTTGTCGCTGCAGCTCATCGTCCGCAGCCTCTCGCCGTGCTGGATGCCGTCCCAGGTGGGCACGATGGCGCTGGACTCCACTGGGATGGTTCCCTCGCCTGGTGCAGGTAACGACACAAAGAGTCACACGTGCTGCCGACAGACGGCCGACAGACGAAGCGTGTTGAGGACAGTTTGGTTTCTTACCGTTCTCCACTTTAGTGCGAAGCTTTCCCTGCTTAGCGTTCTCAAACAGAGGCTGGTGGCCCTCCACTTCATCGCCGGCTTCGCTGCAGGACTTATCGAACAGAGCGCCGTCGCCGCAAGGTGCCGTGCTGAGGAGGACAGAAAGAAAAGACACATAATATGACTCCGCGACAAAATTCAGTTTAAAAGTCTGAACCTCAAAAGCTGCTGGCAGGTTTGAAATCCATGTTATCTTTCATCCAAAAATTGCGAAATTACACCATTTTTCTCAACCAAAACAAAGATTTTCTACTTTCCAGCCATTCTTAAGCTAATCATCTATGATACCTATTGTGATATTTCATCAAAATCTTGTTATTTTACGTGGGCCATTTAAACTGTTGGCAAAAAAAATGAGAACATTTGCACCACATCATTTAAAAAACAACTCATTTTGTGCTCCTCCGTGCACCTGAGATGGCGTTAGTGTCGGTAATGTGACAAAAATGTCATAATTAACATCTCCACCTTGCTTTGTTGTTTCACTGTTTTGTGGCAGAAGAAACCAAATAAAAAAGAATTTTAAAGGATCATTTAAAAATCTGGAATGAGTACAAATAATTTTGGATCCTACTTCAGGTGTTTTTTTTTGGTGAGCTCAGCTAACCTGTAACTTTTCGCCCCTAATTATAACTTCTCATTGTTTAGTTTGCCTGCTTGTCACTAATGAGGAGAATTCAGTTTGAGTTTTTAGCTACAGCCAGAAATAATAACTCAAATGTTGCACCAAAGTGATATCAATGAGGTGTTCTGAATGGAGTTTAGTGTTAAAAGAGAAGCTAACGTTAACTTTGACTGCAACAAAACAACAACAAACAGTATAAATGGACAGTTCTATGTAGCAAATAGAACAACGGATGCTTGTTGTGTTGGGTTATGTGGTGAGTTTAATGTTGGATGTGGTGATTTTAGACAGGAGAAGTTTAACCAATCAGCATTGCGTCATGGACAGCCACGACACTGGATTAGGTACTTTTTTCTTCTCTTGAAAACGGTTCTACGGGCATGTTTTTACATTCAGAACACATGAAAAGGTTCCGGCTGCCCTGATTTGACCTGCAAGTCCCTGCAGCGGAAGAGGACTCACTGATGTACGGGACTAACAGGCAGCAGAACGCTGGGAGGAGGTGAACGAGGAGAAAGAAAACATCTGATACTCCCACCTGATGTAGAGGTGAAAGGTGATGTCAGATTTGATCCGCAGTTTGTTCTTCTCCGCCGGCTCGAATATGCTGTCGTCTGCGCCGTCATAGTGCTTGAGGAGCTCGTTGTACAGAAACCTGAGAGCAAAGGAGACGGTGAGTTGGACTTATAAATAATGACCTGCAGGGCTGAGGAGAGGAGGGGGTATTTTTAGAGCATTGACATCCTCTCCTACCGAACAAATCCCCTTCTGGAGATGATTTCAGCGTGGCAGTCGTTCACCGTCTCCCCTTTAAGGCTCAGCTCCTCCCCTTTAACGCAGCGGTTTCCTGACAGGAGGGCGAAGGAAAAAAACAAAACAAGAGACACGTTCAATGTCAGGGAACATGACAATGCGACGCCTCTTGGTTCTGCAGTGACCTACTTTGTGACATGCCTCTGAGCGCACAAATCCATAAAACCACGCGTCGCAGACAAACGCGATGGTGATGCAGTTTTTCCTTCTGCTCCACATCCTCCTATTTTTTGTTTTTTGTTTTACCGCCTTGCCAGTTTCAGAGGTTAAAAGGTGAAGCACGTACCGGTTCCGAGGCTGACGACGGTCCCCAGGCCCTCGCCTCGCCTCATGACGATGGTGGCCAGGATCTTGCGTCCCAGGAGGCTGTGCTGGATGCGGGTGGTCAGCGAGTTGAACCGCTGGTGACTCAGCATCGCTATCTGGTCGTGCAGGGTGCTGCCGCTCACCGGTAGCTGAACGGGACGAGACAGGCGGAACGGAGAGAAAACACGGATCATTTAATCTCGTGTAAACTGGGTATTACTCAGGCGTCTCTGCTTATGTAACAGAACCTAAAACTAGACCTGCTTTCAAAGTCATAATTAAAAAAAATGATTCAACACTGATTCTAAGTTTAGTTTTGAGCTTTTATCGCCTCTGTTCTGCTCGCTGTTTACCTCAAAACTCTCTGAATTTTTGTTACTTGACTGTTGCTCACACCTGAGTCAGTCTTTGCTTAACAGCTGCATCAAGGAGCGCAGAATTTTTTTTTTTTTTACAGAATTTGGTTACGCAAACCTTTGTTCTTTTTGGCCAATTCTTAAGTGAGACATGTAGAATAAAGTGAGTTTGATCAAATATAATGATTTAAAGGTTTGATTTGGCTATTTTTTCTCAAACTTGAAAGTCAGACAAGACTTTTTGTTGTGTATTGCTCCGATAAAAAGCATTTTTTAAAGATAACATGCCGTCTTAAGAACATGCTTTTGGCGCTCAGAGGGTTAAAAACTGTGTGTAGTTTATTTTAGACATGTTTTAAATGAGGTTCCACAGTAATCTAAATGTACATATTTGCTGTTGCTTTATCAGTACACATCAAGTGAAGTGATTAGCTGATTATCTTACAAGGATTAGCTAAAGATTAGCCTAATCTTTCAGCACAGGTAATCAAAACCTGTTCCTGTGCTTCTGCTGTTCCTCTCATCCCTTTATGTTCCACCTTAATCCCATGTTGAGTCAGGTAAAGCTCTTCTCCAGCTGGCGCATATTCAGATTTGAAGATGCTTTGAGAAGTCCGTACCTCAGCCGGGATGAGCTCGCCGGTTCGAGCCGCCCTCTCGGCTTCTCCGATCAGAACCCGCAGGGCAGCGTCTGCAGCTTCCTGCTTCCCCTGCTTCTTGTTGGACGCGCAGACCGGAGGGAACCAGCGTCCACCCAGCTTGGCCTGGTAGGTGAACCTGAGGGGCAAAGAGACATGCAATCAGAGGAGGATATGACAAGAAAAATAAGCACAAGAATCCATTTGAGTGTTTTCTTTGCATTATCAAGTGACATCGAGAGCTTCAGAGAGTCAAAACAGACAAAATTATAGCTGCAAATTTACAAGTTATTGCAAAAACTATACATGAAGAACATGTTTTTACAAGCTTACTGTAACCTCGACAGCAAGTTGTCGTTTATTTGGTGCGAGTATATTAACCATCAAAACCCCAAAATGCAGCAGAACGACTGAAAGGCGCACATACTTGGGCTCGTGCGGGGGTCCGGACTGTCCCACCAGGCGGATCTCGGCGGCGAAGCCTCGAGCTCTGGCGTACTCCAGCAGCCCCGACACAGCGTTGTTGTTCAGGTGGTTGATGAGGTCGCCGACGCCGGCTTCGTGGGCCGCTCGCAGCTCGTCTGCAGTCAGAGGGGGCAACGAGGGGCACGTTGTCCCGGAAGAACCCCCGTCGCTGTCGCTGGATGAGCCCAGGGGCAGCTGAGGCTGCAGGGAGGTGGGACAAAACCATTCAATTCAGCAGGTTGTTTTAAAAAAATGCAACCCTGTTCTCTTTCATCCCGACTAGGAATGGACCGATTATCTGTATTTTTCCAATTATCAGATTAATGATAAATTAAATGAGCTACTTCAGGTCTGATGCAGCCTCCTCTCTATGCTTGTCGTCACTCTGTGGTCTCAGAAATGTCTCTCAGGCCCAGACTGCAAAAACTGCACACCAAACTGCGGCTAACGCTACACTAACAGCTAGCAGCTAAGGTAGAAGGCAGCCACAGACTACCCTGAAACAAAAATGATTGAACAGTGAAAGATTCAGTAAATAGAGAAGAACAGCTGATGTAACTACAGGAGACAAACGGATTAATCTCGGTGAACAGAGGAGATCATTTAATCTCTCCTGTTTCTATTTTACATAGTCGGTTATGGTCACCCCCTTAATGAATGAGCCCAATTCTATGGTGGCCCAGAAGTGTAACAACTAAACAAAAGCCACAACACAAAAGAAAAGGCGCAACACAATAGAACGGCTGCAACGGAAGTTTTTTTTTTAAAACCCGGAAGTTACACTGTCAAGTGTGCAACCACACAAAGTGGGCAGAAGCTGGAGATTGTTGGAAACAACTCGAAAGTAAGTAAAATACTAGATGGCAAATAGTGTCCATTAATCTCGGTATGCGGTATTAAAGCGGTTGTTAACTTTGATTTACAAATAAAGAGTCATTGCTTGTTTGACTTGTTAATGTGGACACTTCCGTTGCAAACATCTTCCGTTGCAGGCGTTGTGTTGTGGCTTATTTTGTAGTGTTGCGGTTAATTTGGTTGTGTTGTGATTAATTTTGTGGCTGATTGTGTTGTGGCTTTTGTTTTGTTGTGACACTTCTGGGCCACCGTACAATTCTGCTATCACACGCTCTTAAAACATTACAGGTTTACTGACTCCAAATATTGGCTTTTCTCCATTACCAACCACCTGCATCGGTATCCCTCCCCCCTAAAAACAACAACAACAACAACAACAACAACAACAACAACAACTCCCGCCTGAACAACCCGAGCTCTTGTGTGTTTCGGTGTCCACACCTTGTTGAGCTGCAGCCTCCCGTCAGCCATTAGCTCTTTGACAGCCTCCTCCGCTGCCAGCTGGCGAGCTGCCTTCTTGCTTGGAGCTGAGGCTTCTGCGAACAGGTTCTCTCCGACCTTCACCCTGTACATGAACCTGGGCATGGGACGGAGGAGGTGGAAGAGGGAGAGAGTCAGTCGGGTTGGTAAAAAATAGACATTTCGATCGTCGTGGCAGTTTCATGTTAGCATACATGCAGCTTTTGTAGAAAGTTACAAGAACAGAAGTCGGTATTGTATCTTAAAGCTGCCTACAGGGAGGGAATAACCAGAAAGAGCAGTAAAGAGCAGATGGACAGAGGTGCTATTGTGTCTTTGTCAGATGACTGCAGCGCTGATGAACAGGAATAGCTGCTCCTCTGAGGCAGAGGCCACAGAGGAAGTGGATCTCTGAACCTGAAGGAGCCGGTACCTCGGGTCATGTGGCGGGCCGGCCTGACCCGTGATGATGAATTCGATGGGGTTCCCGCTGCGCTGGCTGTACTCCATCAGGACGGACACCGGGTTCTTCCCACCGGGCAGAGAGCGGGACAGGGGCTGGCGAGAGCCCTCCGTCATGCCTTCAGTGCTGCTGTTGTCGACGGCGCCCTGGAGAGAGAAACAGGGTTTCAGCACTAGATAATTATCTCTAATGTAGTTTTTGCTTCAACAGGGCTCCAGATTGGGTTCATTGGGCTGTTGTGTCTTTCTAGTTTAACTGGTGCTACCAACTTTTTCAGTTAGTTGGTCAAGAAAGTCAACCCACATCTTCATTTTGGTACATCATCGCCACCATTAATAATCCACCTTTCACGCCGATTAACCCTCAGAGGTCCGCCATCACGATATAATCACGACATTTTCGATACGTCAGGACAGACAAAATAACGCAACTTCACTCCAAAATGCAGACTTCAAACTTTCTCCCAGTTTTTGTTTCATGTCGATAAGACCATGTAAAACCAGAGATATGATGTCATGAGCACGCGTGGAAAAAAAATGTAAGCGTATGAAGTAAGCGCTGCATTTCTTTCAACATCTTTGTCATCTTTCGTCATTTTACAAAAAGGAAAAAAATCAAAACGGCCTAATCTGCTGATTCTGCTCTTTAGACTGAACCTACGTTTACATTTTCAACTTTCAAAATGCTTCGTTAAGCATTTTGTGTTTTTTATTGTATAAATAATATATTTTTTCAAATCAGATTTTACATTTTTTGTGTGTTTTTGAGCTCAAAATGTTAATACAGTAGGTCAAAGTGGAAAAAAATAAACATTTAGATGAGATAGGTGATGATGTGCTGAAAAACAAAAGACACCAAATACGGGCACCGTGAACATGTTTGGTTTGTTTACATTCACTGATGTTCCAGGGAATCTTTCAGCTTGTGGGAAGTTTGAAACGCAAATCTGTAGAATAATAAATAACTTATGATAACCCTGACTTCAAATTTGTAAAATAGTTAAATCAGGAAATGTATTAAATTTGTCGCCAGTCGTTTCCTGCTATCACTCCTGTAAACTCCTCACTTGTCTGCTTACTGATAGAAAACACAATTTACCGATGTTCTCTGAACGCATTACATACCGGCTAAATCTAATTAGCTAGAAAAGGGGGGAATAAGGTGTTCTGAAGTCAGATGAGTGGAGAACATCTCATAGATCAATATCGCAGTCGGGCATGTTAAGTTATTTTTTGTAGGGAGTAAAACATTTTAATATTTGTGTAATTTTCCATCCTGTTGCACTGTTTTAGCTGTGATGATAGAACGTAGTGGGCTAACACTTCTTCTTTACTGACTCTGGTGAGGTGTATCTGGACTTCTTCCTCTCCACCAGCCTCCTCCTCTGTTCCTCATTTTGTTTTTTTTAATTATCGCCCATAGATGGTTTCATTAGAAGAACTGGGCTGCAGCTGATGATTACTTCCTGGAATAACGGGTTTGCTGTGTGGTCTGTTAAATGCAATGAACCAGTTTCTCAAGATGACAAACGTCTTGTTTACTGTCAAAGAAAACGGAAGAAAACAGATAATATTCACATTTAAGAAGCTACAATCAGACAGCCGACTGATTAATGGATTATCAAAACAGTTTGTGATTCATTTAACAGCTGACGACTAATCGATCAGTTGTTGCAGCGTTAGATTAGACTCCTGGCTGCGTGGAGACGCTGATGAAGCCGGCGAAGTGGACAAAGTACTGCTTTCATTGACAGGAGCTTGTGCTTTCTTGGGCTGCATAATTAGATGAATATTAATCAGGATTTTTTGCCTCCCAAAATTACATGAACTGCAATACTGACATTTAAAATGCTGCCGAAAACAGACCCTGTAAATGAAATTAACTGGTTTCAACTTGGTAAATCTGACATTAGGACGTTCGCTGGCGTCTACTGTAACCTGCACACGAGGCGTTTAGGGAACATCTGTAAATTATAGCGTCCATCAAAGACCAATTGAAACAGGCGACTGTTTAAAGCAGGTTAACTTAGATTAGAGAGCTCAAGAACTTACGCTGGTGTCTGGAAGCAAATCTACCGCTTGGTCCACGCTGGCAGTGTTCTCCTCGTTGGCCGACCCGCCCTGCATCTCCCCGATGAGGATGCGCAGAGTCGCGGCCGCCGCGTCCTTCTTGGCGACCTTCTTGCTGGAAGCTTCTGCGATGGGAAACAGCCTCTTGTTGAGCATCACCTGCATACGGAATCTGGCGGAAGTAGAGCAAACGAACAGAGGAGACACAATGATGTGACAATAGATGATTAGTTCAAGAGCAGCGAGAAAACTGTGTCGCATAACGAACAGAGTCAATTTTTATTCTGGGTTCGTTGATGCACTGAAATCAGGTTTACCAACAGGTGCTTTACGGGGAGCAACAAACATGTAGGTGGAAAACACAAAATTAGGTGTATCACAGAATAAAACAACCACACTCGTGGTCAAGGAGTGTGTATGTTAACACACTCCTGGGATTTAAAGTGTGAGGTGTTTCAGCTTTTGCTTTCCTTTAAACTTCCTGAGGTCATTTTTAAGTAAGGTTCACATACACCTCTGTACCTCACACATTTTATTTTTTTGCTTTTTCACATTTTGTTCTTCACTGTGAGCTCATTTTTCACTGCAATATTAAGTCCTGCACCTCTGTGGAGGCAACTAGAAATGACATGTTTAATGCTATAAATCACAGAAAAAAAGTGAATTTCTCTGACTGTTTATTTTACAAAAACAAAAAGAAACTGGTAACAGACATGTACACCATTTTCCCAAAGTGCCCACAGGTGTTACCAACACTGGAAAAAATGTCACTACACATACTGCAGATATTTAAATTTTTACAACCTCTACAAACTCGCTCTGCTCTGCACATCAGCTGTAGAAAGATGTTCCACCATGTTGACTGTATCGTCCAACAACTGGCTCCTCTGTTCACTGTTTCTGAGCCATGCTGCATTTACTTATTGATCCAGTAGGTTGGATTTACCTCCAAAACTCCCTTATTTGTTTCCCCTCTCTGCTTTTTGTAAACACAGCCTGCAGTTCAGCTAATTAGTTTTTAAATTTATTGTCACGTGAGTGCCGAATTTTTAGTATTTTACAGAATCTGGTTAAAGCAAATGGCTCATTTTTGGCTTCTTTTCTAAATAAGACATGTAGATAAAGTGGATTTTGATGAAATATCACAGTTGTAAGATTTGGTTAAGTTTCCCAGAAGCTGTAAATCTGACCATTCTTACTGTTTTTTCAGTTTCTAGCTGATAAGTTGTGTCATTTTGGTGATTTTCTACAGATAACAGGCTTTTTCACACCTTCTGGCAGGTTCTGCGGTTCAGAGGGTTAAAGACGAGGCTGCTGTGGCACTAAAACCTAAATCTGAGCAGAGCTGTTACTTAATGAATGTAAGAAATGTGATGACGCTGATAAACATTTAACGGAGCTTGGTCAACACAACGAAGTAAATACTGACCCCGGTGCACAGCTGATTACATTTCAACATGACAAAACACTGATGACGATCACAGAAGAATTAACCCCTTGTGTCAATCAGAACCGAACGGAGCGGTCCGTGCCACTCACCTCGGGTCGTGGGAGGGTCCCGACTGGTCGAGGAGCAGGAACTCACAGTTCTGGCCCAGATACTGGGCATACTCCATGAGGCCGCTGACCGGGTTCTTCAGCCTCACCTCCTGCAGTTTGGCCCACAGGTTCTGCGGCGGCGGGGCGGGCAGCGACACGGCGACCGTTCCCATGGCGTTGGCCTGCTCTGCCGCCAGCCTCTCGGCGTCCGTCTCCCTCCGGATGGCGTTGAGGAACTCTGGGATGTCGTCGGTGGCCCACTGGCCCTCGTTGGTCTCTTCGTCTTTACACGAGGGGAAAGAGGGCCGCTACCGGGAGGAAAGGGGGAAGTGAGCTAGCGTTAGCCGTAGCGCATGTTTAAGCAGGTAAATGTGAACTTTAAGGCAACACGGCTGATTTAAATTTAAATCAGCGCCACAAGAGTTTAACCTGAACGCCATCCAGCAGCCAAATAAAAAATAGTTTAGATGCCTTTTACCATGTGATGAAGTTTCCAAACTGCTTCATCCAGCTGGTTGACTAGTTATGTTTTTATTTTTTATATCTTAGAGGCAAGAACCCTGTTTTCTTCACATCACAATAACAGTTTCTGTTGATACAAAGACGATGAAAAGCTGCTCTCACCCCAGCTGCATGAATCTGGGTGTTTTATCTCAAATTGAAATCAGAGGCAACAAGAGAATAAGCTCATTGACAAAGATGTTGAACTCGTCCTTTAATCTGTGTTAAATCAGATTAAGTATTTTGACACAGACATTGTTGGCCTATCTGTGTCAAAGAGCTTTTAGTTAGAGAGACTTTTACTGATGTTCACGTTTTGCTTTAGAATTTCTTCTTTGCGTTCTTCCTTTAACATCATATTTAACCTTGTCAAGCCCCAAAACCTGCCGGCAAGTTTAAAAGGCAGAAAGAATTTCAGGATTTTCAACTTTACGACAGTCCTTGAACTTTGTGAGTTTTGGTTTTGTATAGAAAAACAACCAAATCCAAGCGCAAAATCGAGATATTTCATGAAAACCCCTTTATTTTGAAAGCCTCTTTTTAAAAAATTGCCAAAAATAAACCATTTCTAGTTGCCAGATTCTGTTAAAAAAAAAAAAAAATAAATAAATATTTAAACTCCTCAGCACAACTGAGAAGCAATCAGCGACTCGGGTGGAACCGACAGTCACATGACAAAAATTCAGACTTTTCAGCTGAACTTCTTCAGAGAGGAGAGAATTATAAAAAACAAATAAAACTTGTAGTAAAATATCTATAACCACTATTATTATCCCCAGGATTAGTAACATTTGAGGACACTTAGAAAATTGAAAGTTGAATAAAGGTTTCTAAATTTTATAGTAAAATAAACAATGACAGAAAGTCAACTTTTATGCCAACGGTGTCACAGAAGACATTTGATGGTTGTTGTTGTTTTCATAGGACTTTAAATTGGCAGAAAAAATGACTGTGATTGGAGCAAAAACCACCATAAACTACCTGGGGTTCAGAGGAATAAGGGATCTTTCTTAATACCATTTAACAAATTAAAATAAGCAAATAAAACCACCAGAACTTGACGTACCGCGTCGCTGTGACTCTGCTCCGACATCCAGCCCCCCAGCAGTGGTATCGACTCGAGGCCTGGGACCGTCGGTAGCGGCGACCCTCTCGCCCTCTCATCGCAGCTCGGCTGCTCCTCCATCTTCTCGCCCAGAGCCGAGGCGCTCTGTGCGGCCTTTAGGCTCCTCTCCATCCTCTCCCGGCGGCGAGTCGACAGCTCCCACGTGGGAGGGTTGACTTCGGCATTCTTGACAACCTCGCCTTGCTTCTCCAGGACATACAGGGTGGGGTTGACCTGCTTGGCTGTCCTCAGACCCAGGTTTTTTGCTATGACGAGGGCTGTCGCCTCCCCTGAACCCAGGAGGTACTGCAGGATGAGCTCCTTCTGTTCCGTCATCATAGCAGCCTTGTGCTCCTGGTCGGGGGAGCTGGGAGTGCTGGGAGTGCTGGGATTCTCGTGGTGCTGGCCTTCTGTTGGTGTCCTGGATTGCTCAAAGCCGTCAGACTCTGAAGAGGAGTTGAAGGAAATGCTGGATTCTGTGTCTGAGTCTCCTTTGGGTTGTCCGCTGTCTTCAGATTCTGGCTCGGCCTCGGCTCTTAGAGGCTGTCTGGAGGCGACGTACAGATGTGAAGGTTTGTAGTTTTGATCTTCGTCGCTTCTGAGAGGTTCTCTGTACAGAGTCCACTCAGGAGGGGTGACTCCTCGCTTGGAGGCTTTCTGTAAGCGCTCCAAAGCGTACAGAGCCTTGTTGACTATCGTCTTGGGCAGATGCAGCTTTTTGGCTAACGCTTTAGCCGAGATACTCTCGGTTGGCCTCAGAGCTCTGTGCACCTGCTCCTGTATGGCAGGCGTGAGAGTGATGCTAGCTGCAGTAAAGTCTGTAGAGTGTCTTTCAAACCGGTCTCCTCTTCTGTCTCGATGAAGAGACAAACCCTGAAATTGGTCACTCAGAGGGTCCGTCCATTGTCTGCTGGAGTACTGATTGCGGTTTTTACCTTGTTGCTGGTTTTGGTTCAGGTGTCGAGGGCCTCGGGCGGCTCCGGAGAAACTCTGGTCTTGGCTGTAGCCTCCTCTACCTCTACCAGGGCTGCTGTTGTGGTACGTATACCTGCCGTACCCTGGTTGGTGCTGGTAGGAAGAACTGGGCGGCCTGCCGGGCCCCGCTGACCCTCCTCCTCCTCCTCCTCCTCCTCCTCCTCCTCCTCCTAATCGTGGGCCGACTCTGAACTGTGGCGCCTCAGAGCTCTGACCTCTGAGGAACTCTGTCTGCTTATAAAGAAAGGAATTTGGTGCTTGTGGGCTGGCGGGTTGGTTCTGGTGATGTGTGGACACGGGTTTAGGGATTCCTTTAAGGTGGCCTGGTATCGGGGGAGCGGAGGGGATGATAGACGGGGGTTGCGTGGGCGCTACAGGGTGGGCGGGGCTGCTGTAGTAACCCGGATGTGGGATCTGCTGCGGGCCGGCTCTGGGGAAGAGTGGGGCCGGGCCAGGACTGTAGTAGTTCTCCTTGGCCTGCAAGTGGGGAGGTGGATGCCTGTAGTAGTGTTCTTTGGGAGGCCCACCTCTGCCTCTGCTCATAGCGCAGGGGGTGAGCGCGAAGGGGCCCGGAGCAGCTGGCAGCGCAGCTTCAGTGTTAGCGGACGTCCTCGAGCACCAACAGAACAGCCGGACGGAAAGTCAGAACCGACCGGTTTCACGCTGAGAGCACCTGAAATACAAACAAGAGGACAAAGTCAGGAGAGTAGAGCTGCTGCTGTTTACCTACTGATGAATCCGTCGACTCTTTCACTGATCTAAGCTAATCTAAACGACTAATTCTACTCAAAAAAAAAAATGTCAGATGAGCATTTAAGTTCAACTGATTGAGACAAACTATGTTATTGTATAATGCAGCACAGGACCAGGTTTACATCTTTAACCCTCTGAACCCCAAAATCTGCCAGTAGGTTTTTAAAAAAGCCAAAATTACCCCATGTATCGTAGCGAGACCCTGTAAAAACAGGGAGAATCACTGGATCTTCATCTTTCTAACGGCCCTTGAACTAATCATGAGGATCCTTCAGTTTTGTTGGGAAGAAACAACCAAATCTAAGCTAAAAACGTCTAAAATCACAACATCTAATCAATTATCATCTTGATACCTTTCTCATTTATAAATTTGCCAAAATTAAACCATCTGCAGGAAACAGACTCTGTAAAAAAGGAAAAATCTTTGTTGTTTTGTTCAATCGAGAAGCCATGACTGACTTAGCTGTGACCAACAGTCACATCGGAAAAATTAATGGACTTTTTTTTTGTACTGGTAACTTGGAAAAATGCTGTACATGCTATTCCAGTTTATTGTTATTATTATTATTATTATTATTATTATTAATAATAATAATAATGATAATAATAATAATAATAAACAAATAACCCAATTAATTCACCTTTTGTTCTTTTGTTTAATGATCTGTGCCATTCTGCACAGATGAAAATTTCTGAGTTCTCGCTCTACTTCTAGACATGGTTTCCACAGATGTGCGAGACTTTTATTTTGTAGTCAAAAAACCCCAAAACAAAACAAAAAACAAGCCGGCAGTGAAGAAATATGTGACAGTGGCAAAAACAACAACAACAACAACAAAAAACACTATAAACTGCTCAAAATTCAGAGGGTTAAAGTGCAAAACTGTACACTTAAATTGCCAACATGATAAAAAAAATAAAATAAATAATGCAATGAGGGTTTGTTGTTTAAATCAGTAGTTCTACTCCAAAAATAAAGCCACATTTCTAAACAACAATGCTCAGAAGTCCTAGTAAAGTGAATAAGTTTGGTTTGTGTATTGAACAAACATGGACACGGTGGATATTTTACAAGCATAGAGCAGCTAAAGTCGTGGTTAGAAAATCAGAATTTTAGCTGCAGAACCCCAACTTAGTAGTGGCTCCTGGTTAACGGTTAATGATTTTCAGTCACTATTTCATATTTTGTCTGCTGCGTAACAACAAAAACAGATAAATATGCTAATAAGCACTGCATTATTGGGAATTCGGTGGTATTAAAATGAATCTTATGTGAGCACAGAGAGCAGGAGAGAAGCTAAAGCCAAACTCTGCTCGGTGTACAAACCACCTTTGGCTTTTGTAAACTTCTACTTTAACCGATTTGGACGCTGCTGCAGCCCCCGTTCTCTAAAACTCCAACACTGACTGCATGTGACGAACACTCTGAGCCAAAAAACTGACGTCACGACTCGACGATTATGCAGCAACGCTGGACAAAAACATTTGTTATCATGAACTTAAGTGAAGCCGGCTCCGGGGCAGAGTATTAACAAATGGAGATAAATAGCGGGGAGATAATTGAGCGGCGAGAAAAATGAGGAGCAGCTGGGAGTTGGGAGAAAATGTCATTCCAGTCGATAGCACAAGTTCAGGCCCCGCTGGCGGCCGTCCAACCTCCTCAAGTGTCCCTGGACGAGTCGGTGAATCAACACCGGCTCCAAGGACGCCGTCTCCAGCATCACCCTACACGCCCGCTTCCCAGAAACGCAGCAGAGAGGACAGTCAGAGATGTCGTTATTGCACAACTTTGCAAATGTCGTACGTCTTCGGATTAGAACCCGGGCCGAGTCTGCAAGGATACCGCGGGGCGACACGATATCTCCTCCAGTGGCGCTGAAACTTAACCCCGGGGCAAGAGGAAGTCAATTAATAATTCAGACCTTCTTGCGACTATTCTGTATTATTTCTGGCCTTACGAATTATTGCTGGATGTGGATCCATAGCGGAGGGGAAAAGTGAGACAGCGGTGCAGACGTTGGGGTGTTTCAAGGACACGAGGCGGTGAGAAGGCCGTCGGTGTGGAGCCCTGCAGCTGCCAGCACACAATCCTGACTCCAACACTATTTTTGCATGGTTAGGTTTAATCTCCTCCTCCTGATGCTAAAAAAAAATTAATTTCTTGAGCTGCCACGGTCCAGAATCTCCTTCCACGGTGGAAACAAACATCGATTCTGGCTCGAGTGTCATATCTGACAACACTCGCTGATGTCTATATCAGCGAGACCGACAACAAGGAGGCGCCCAATACTGAGTCAGGTTTCACCCCCTCCGGCTCAGTCAGCATCACGTCGAGCCGAGCCGGCCCCGAACAGCGCCGTGCTAATGGAGAACACCGCAGTGTTGGTCCATCATGGTAATCGGGTCCGACAGGGCCGGCGGACCCGGCGAGTCGACTCATCTCAACCCTGACATGAGGCACCGTTTGACAGCCAGAACAACAACTCTGTGCTTTTCACAATCTACTGTCATCGTTGCTCTTTTTTTTTTCTTTTTGTGGTTCTGAGCAGCAACGAGACGAACTCGACAACTGATGAATCGACTGCTTTGTGCGATTAATGTCGTCCTGTCAGGAGAAAATACGACACACGCTTCATTAATAGCAATCAGAACATAAAAATGAGTTGTTATTATTATTGATTCATTCAGTACATTCATTTCTCCTCTAAATGATTAGTTGTGGCGTCTAGAAGTCTATAAATTGTCAGAAAAATGTTGAAAAATGTCCATCAGTGCTTCCTAAAGCCAAAGCTGACGTCTTAAAATGTCTTGTTAATCCACAGATCAAAAATTACTGAGTTCAGTGTCAAAGAGGAGGAAAGAAACAAGAAAATGTCCACGTTAAAGAAGCTTCAATCAGAGAATTTTTCTTTAAAAAAAATTACTCAAACCGATTTTTTCTTCAGCGAAATAGTCAACAATTGATTTAATAGTTGACAATTAATGAATTACTTGTGGCAGCTTCAGATCAGAACGCAGGGAGATGCAGATTAATAAAGAGCAAGCACCACTTTGAATCACAATGACTGGTGTCTTAAGTATTAATTATTATCAAAGGCAGTGCCTTGTTTTGTCCACAAACCATAACTATTGAGCTTAGTGTCAAATAGGAGAAAAGAAATGACATTTAAGATGCTTCAATCACAGAATTTCAGCTATTTTTCTTTTTAAAAATTAGTCAAACTGATGCATCAATTATCAGAATAATTAACTAATCAATCACTTGTTGTTTGGATGAACATGCAGCTTGTCGTGCGTCACTGCTTTCTAGGGCTGCAAAATTAATTAAACATTAACCAAAATTGTGGCCTCCAGGAGTTATCAAAAGTGATGCTGACGGAGCGTCTTATTGAGTTTAGTGTCACAGAGGAGGAAAGAAATCAGGAAATATTCACATTTAAGAAGTTGCAATTACAGATTTTTTTTCAAAAATATTACGTAATTACCAAAATAACTTGCAAGAACATTCCTTTATCCGTATTTATTTTATGTATGTGTAGAAATGCATTTTTGTGTTTTTTACTGTTAACATTAAAGTTATCACCCATTTACGTGAACAAAAAGGCTTAAGCAAGGTTCAAAGGTTTAGATTACGCCTATTTTTCTTCTGGTCTTTGGTAAATATGATCAGCATTTATCGACATCGACTGAAATAATACATTTTATCATGATCATCTTTTTACATCTTCCCGCACTGACATCTTTGCATTAGAGCTGCACAATACAATATAATATTCATAACATATTATTTCAGCACCGACATCATGATTTGGAGTAACACAAATTAACTCAACTTTTTTCCTGAAAACTTGCGTCATTCTCATTTTCTGTGACATGTCTACAAAAATTACACATAATTTCTTGGGAGTTTATTTAACGTTATTTTAAGGACACGGTGTGTTTACCGAAGCAGGAACGGGAAGGTTTGGTTGCAACATCAGCTGTCTGCCTATTTCAAAGAGCGGTACAGATCAGCGCAATGTCAGATAAGCACAGAACTCATTTAAGCGCCAGAGTTACGCCTCATGAGAAAGGTGCCAAACTGTCCATTTAAAGTTATTTTAAATATTGTATACAGATGCACTCCTTTGCAAAATCCCCACAGTCATTCTAGAATAATTAAACCTTTCCAATTAGGGCTATCAGAGCTGAAAATTCCTGCATTTTTTCAGTATATATCACATTAAATCCACATATGCTGCGTCATCTTTCTCCCTTAAAATTGCAGAAACGACACCAGGAACATGCTCTGACCTCGGTGCACATGCATGACACGACATTTCCAGGTGGCACAAGGCCTCTCACCTGAAGTGGTTCAAAAAAAAAACAAAAAAAACCTAAAAGCAGCAGCGATGGAAAAAAATAAATAAAAAATCAACGGTTTGAACGTCGGAGTTTCTGCAGCTTCTCAATAATCAGGTGATTTAAACCTTTAAACCGAGAAAAGCAGCGACTGTCCAGAAGTCAGAGAGCGAGCACGTAGAGCTAAACCGTGTGAAAGCTGAATGAATTCCAGGTGAAAGGTGTTCTCCGGGTTCCTCAGGTGTTCGCGCTCCGTCTGTCTGCAGGTTCGGCTATGAAACCACAAGGCGGGGACTCGGCTTTATGAACGCAGCGTGGCCGTTGCCAGGCTCTTACACCAGCCAGGTTCAGGGAAAACGACACACAGGGAAAGGGAAACATGTCTGGAAGCACTCTGACTAAGTTTCACTTTCGTTTCTGCAGAAAAAGTTCACTTTCCGTTGTGCGTCACGTGACCAGCGGCGGCGCACCGGAGAGGAAACCGGTTCATGAAGGATTCAGAGAGAGAGAAGTGGAGCTGCTTCTGTTTGTGAGGCTCATTTACATCAGATCAGACTCTGTTATAAATATAAAGCAAGTTAAGCTGCTGTTGTTCTATTGTACTGTTGTGTTTTTCCCCAATAAAAATAAAAAATAACGCGTAAAAATGAAAATATGAACTGGAGAAGGTTAAAACAACCCAAAAGAAGCACATTAAAAGGCAATTTACATAAAATATACTTTTCTGAATGTTTTTTTTTATGCCAAATTCATAGACACTAACTTTCAGAAACATATTAAAGACTATTTTTCACTGTTTCTTTGAAATATTTCACACGTTTTGGATAAATTCCACCTTTTTTTTTTTTGAAGCTGCATACTACATACAAACTAAGAAAAGCTGTGTGGCTCATTTTCCAAATTTAAATCACATCAGACTCTCACATAAATATACAACAAGTCAAAGTGTTATTGTTCTATATACTAGTATGTGTTCTTTTACAATAAAAACAATAAACCTGCGCCTTGAGGCAGGTTTCTGGAGACTAAAATATGAACTGAAGGTTAAAACAACAAAAACGAAGCACATTTCAAGTTAATTTACATTAAATATACCTTTCTAAATGCCTTTTTTCCCCCAAATGTATAGGCACTGTGACTTTAATAAACATAATAAAGTAAAATTGAAAACATGACCTGTAGAAGGTTAAAACAACAAAAATGAAGCACATTTCAAGTTAATTTACACAAAATGTATTTTTCTACCTGTTTATAAAGTATTTACAGAGTAAGAAAAGCGGTGTTGCTTCTGTTTGTGTTGCTCATTTTTAACATTTAGATCAGACCAGACTCTCACATGAACATCAAACAAGGGAAAGTGTAAAAATCTCCAATAAAAACAAGAAAAATTGCACCTAAATGCAAGTTTTTGGAGGTTTGAAATTGAAAACAGGAAGTGAAGAATGTCAAAATAAGGCAAACAAAGCACATTTCCTTATTTATCTTTTAACCAGATTTATGGACATTATTATCTATTTTACCTTTTATAAACATAAAAAAAGGAACATTTTTTTAACCTATTCTTTGAAATATCCCAAACATACTGGACAGATCTCATGTATCTGAAGCTGCTGTTGATTTTTTTCAGATTTTATTTCTTACTCTGATAATCAAAAATCATGATTAAGTTCACCATTCTATATAAACGTCTGCACCAAATAGGCAAGAACCTGCTTATAAAGTTGCTACAGAGTCAGAAAAGTGGAGCTGCGTCTGCTTGAGTGGAATAATTTCCTATAAAAACAATAAAACTGCACCAGGAGGTCAGTTTTTCTGGAGATCTTCAACTTAAAACATGAACTGGAGAGACCAAAAACAAGACAAAAGAAGCTCATTTCAAGGTTAATTTACATGAATGTACCTTTCTGGTACATTCATTTGGTTTTGACCTCCTGAAGACTTCAAAACCGTAATAAAGCTGCTAATCTGTACGGTTGTTTCCTCACAGAGCTCTGACTGATTATGTTAAGCATGTTTTTCTTCAATAATTTGCATAAAATACACATTTCTGACCGTCATTTTTATCATTCTATACACTTTTTTTAAATTATTATTTACAGAGTTTTGCTAAATCTCTCCCTAATTCTCATATTTTCTACAAGAACTGAACTCTTGATAACTCAGCAGCAGGTCCGACCTCCTGAAGACTTCATATCTAAATATGTTTTCACTAGATTTGGCAGTTGGCTTTATTGTCCACATTTGTGTCCTATTTATTAAACTAAAAGCGTAATAAAGCTGCTAATCTGTACGGTTTTCTCCTCAGAGAGCTCTGACTGATTATGTTAAGCGATTAAACATGTTTTTCTTAAATGCATTAAATACACATTTCTGACTGTCATTCAACCAAATATATGGACATTAATATCCTCTCTACCTTTTGTAAATGTTATAATTAAGTATGATTCAAGCTATTATGTGTTCTCAGTCTGTATTTTTCCATGAAGCCTATGGTTCTTATAATCAGTTAAGTTTCAAGTTATTATGTATTCTGAGTTTTCACTTTGTACTGAGCTTATGTCCTTGAAGATAATGTGGCCAGTGAGAACTGGTTTGCACACTTGGAGATATCGGAAACTCCTCTTTTCTATTAGATACGATTGTTACTTTAGCTACACGCCGTACCAACAACGTCCACACACGTTGCTTACCAAATGTCAAGGACGTGGACAGAGCACAGAAGGATGCCTGTCCACGCCATTAGTAACTGGCCAATTAAATCTTATCTATGTTCGGGGCAGGCCCAGCCCAAGAAGATATCTGTAACCTGGAACCGAAAACTCTCAGTTCAGCTGGACATGAGATTCCTCTCTGTCCCTCTGAATTCCAGCGCTGCAAAACTTTACCTGTGACCTAAATAAATTCTGCATCTGAGAACTGAAGATTTCTCCGACTTGTTCTTGGGCTTCCAACTAAAGAACCGGATCTAACATAAACATACTAAAGACACATATTTTTTAACATCTTAAAAGATTTTGGACAGATTTTGGTTGTTTGAAGCTGCTGCCTGCTTTTTTTTAATCCTTTATGATATCATCTGTTATTATCTAATCTGTACATTTAACTGAGAAATGTAAATATTAAGGCTTCAAACGCTATAAAAGTTTAATTAAACACAATTTTACTTCCAATATTAAGGCTAAAACCCTACATTATTGATAATAATTGCAATTAACCTGCTCAGTTTTAAACTAAGGTTACAACTCTTTAATAATATGCATTAAAACTCAACATATCTGAGGATTCCCAGTGAGCAGACTGTGCTTTTATTTCTACTTTTATCTGTAATAGTCCATGCATTCATAGTAAGTTCTCAGCTTAATTATAAAGGCAGTAATATTTGCAGGAGAGTTAATACGTCACGCATCTGATCGCTTGAAGTAAAACGAAAATGAAGGCAACAGTCAAGTCGCTGTTATTTCATCCATTTAAAGCAACAGCTGATAAGCCAAAGTGCAGAAATAACACCGCTATTACAAATTAACCTAACGAGTTTAAACACCGAGGCGCAGACCCTGCAGCGGTATTAATTATGTGCATTTACCAGATTAATTTACATGCTAATGATCAAAACTCTGCAAAGGTTTACACAAACACAACTCGCCAAACTCATTCTTTTTAACATCAAGGCTGAGACCCTGCAGTTTTGTTAATTATCACGATTAGCACGACTAATTTAAAGCCACAAAAGCATACATGGAAAACCCAAAATATTCCCTGGAGTCCCTGTTGGTGAGCTTCCCCTTCTCATTTTCATTTTAATTGTGATATTTTGTTCATAGAAAGTTGCTTGAATAAATGCAGTGAGGTGTGCAGGAATGCTCCAAATAAAAACCTGTTTAAAAGCAACTGGATTTCACTTTCAGGAGAAGTTTCAGCTCTTGAAGAACTAAATGAGGAGGTGAAATGTGATCCAGCTGCTTTTGACTGAATCTCCCAGAACAAAAACACAACTTATGATGCTGAATGTAGAAGTCACTGTGGGTATTTGGGAACAAATCTGCAGATGTGGGATGTTGTACTTATACATACAGAGCTGTTTCATCTAAAATATATTTAAAATGAGACATGTAAAGCATCCAGAGCTACAGAAGGTAAATAAGTGGAATCATTTCTTAAAGAGGACCGTTTGAATGTGGCTGTACAGATTTATTCTGGCTCAGAAATGACACCAACCCGAGCAGTGGATCCACCTGCAGCATCTCATCCACTGAACGCAACGCTTCAAGCAGGACTACTTTCTTTCTGCTGAGGTTAAAAAGCCCCCGTTTGTGCTGCTGTCTCTCTGACTAACCCCGGCGGTTTAAACCCCGGTGAAGTCGCGACCGTCGGTGAGCATCAGTTAACGGACGAACTCGGAACACCGCCGCCGTTATCTGCTCTGACTGACGCAGACTTTGAAGCAAACACAAACAAGCTGCGGCTCTTCCTACCGGGGACGTACCGCTTTAAAAAGCCACAGGTTTCCCCGGCTCGCTGTTTCAAACCTCCGCTAAACACTCGGGAGCTCCGAGTTTCCACTTTTAAAGCCGTGAGGTGACATTACGGGACCGAGCGGGCGGCCAACGGAGCGCGGTTCCTCCTCCGGCTAACGTTAGCCGGCCTGCTAGCCGCTCAGCGGAGCTCCGCACCGCCACTGCACCATTTCTAAACACCGCCTGCAGCACCGCCGGTTCGCCGCCCTTTTAAAACTACCGGGGCCCCGCTCCTCCCCCCAGAGCCCCGGGAAGAGGAGCGCGGAGAGTGGACAGAGCGGCAGCCTCACCTCGCCGTGTGTCCCCGCTGGGCGCTCCGGTTCCTCTGTGATGTTTTAACGCGCTGATGGAACAATAATCAAAGAACTGCTGCGCCGAAGAGTGACGCTACCGAGAGCGACCGACGCACAGCTGCACGTCGCATGTCAGTGACGTAGCGACGGCGGCAAGGTTCCAACAGGTTTCAGCTGCTTCCTCTTCTGTTTCTTCTTCTCCTTGTTGTTATTGTTGTTTTCTTGTTGTGTACTTCTCCTTGTTGTTCTCCTTTCTCTTTTTTCTTGCTGTTTTTCTTTCTTCTTCTGCTTCTTTATCTCCTCCCCTTTGTTGTTGTTTTTCTTCTTCTCTTTGTTGTTTTCTTCTTCCTCCTTTCCTTTTTTCTTATTGTTTTCCTTCTTCTCCTCCTCGTTGTTGTTGTTGTTGTTCTTCTTCTTCTTTTTCTTCTTCTCCTTATTGTTGTTGTTGTTGTTCCTCTCCTTGTTGTTTTTCTTCTTCTCTTAGTTATTGTTCTTCTTCCTCTTCTTTTTTTCTCATTGTTCTCCTTCTCCTCCTCGTTGTTGTTGTTGTTCTTCTTCCTCTTCTTCTTCTGCTCCTTGTTCTTCTTCTTCTTGAATGACTGAAACACATTTGTCTTGGTAACAAACAAACAATCCTGCATTTTGGTTCTTTCATAGATTTCAACAATTTCCCTGAGGTTTACACCGAAGGGATCAATAAAGTTCTATTCTATTCTATTCTATTCTATTCTATTCTATTCTGTTCTGTTCTATTCTATTCTATTCTATTCTATTCTATTCTATTCTAGATTTACTATAAGTCTTCTGGAATTAGACAGATCTGTTGGGTCAAAATTAGAAATTCTAATATTTGGTTAAATGCTTTTTGGTCATTTTCACCTCGGTTGGGTTCTTCTGGTCTCCGTCCACTAGCTTCTGGTTCATTTGTAATTCCTCTGGACAGAATCGCTGCAGTTCAACTAAACTTGTTGTCTTTCTGACTCAGACTTGTTTCTTCATCAGTCCACAGGTTCTGGATGGTTTCAGTCAGAACTTTGGGGAGACCAGTCTAGAACCTTCATTCCAGCCTTATGGAACCATTTCTTCACCACTTTGATGTGTGTTTGGGCTCATTGTCTGGTTGGAACATCCAACTGTGTCCAAGATCAACCTTCTGCTGATGGTTTCAGGTTTTCCTGAACAACGTGGAGGTGATCCTCCTTCTTCTTCTTCATTGTTCCATTTACTTTGTGTAAAGCTTCAGTTCAGAGCATGATGCTGCCACCTCCATGCTTGATGGTAGGTTTGGTGTTCTTGGGGTTAAAGGCCTCACCTTCTCTCCTATAAGCATATTTCAGGACCAACATGTGTGATTGTTTTTTGTGACAGAAATGTGAGTGTTTCAGTTAATTCTTCTTTAAAAATCTCAGTGTTGTCTTGATATACACGCTCTTCACAACTGTGTGTAAACTTTCATTCTCAACAGTACGTTTGGCTGATCGCGAGAGGTTTTGTCTGACAGTTTTTTGGAAAAGGTTTTGTTTCTTCCACCTTTCCAGGCTGCAGTGTAGCAGGATGTGTTACTCCGTGTCACTCGCTGTTGCTGTTGGCGACGCTTAACGTCTTTTTTCTGCCAGGTTTTTTTGTGTGTGTGTGAATCCGTCACGGTTGCCAAGTTGTAGCTGTATTTAATGTCTTTAATGGAACGAGATATTTCTGCTGATTTAAGGCCATTTTCCAGCCATAACGTTCTCATCTCTCACTTGTTAATTTTTATTATAGTCAGATGGACACCCACATTATTATATATGAACCGTAGAACTGTTAATTCTTTCTCATGACATTTTCTCATAATGTCAGATAAACACTGAATAGCTCCTGTAGTAGATAGATGAGAGAAATATTTAGCATTTATTGAACATTTTATAAATTTCATTTCGTGACAGCAGCTGGTTTTAAAGCAAAATATTTTGTAACAGCTGAAGATTATAAATTGCCATCTCACAGTAAAACCCCTTATTTAGATGTATTTTTTTAGGTTTATATGTTTAAAACAAGTTATAAAAAGCTGTGACACTATCACCGGGTTAAAATAAATGTGTTACACGACGAGCATATTGTATGGTTTTAATTCCACAAAGAGACACGAACAGTTAAGTTGACAAAAAAAAATACACCAAAGAACTTCTAGAGAACTTTAAATTAAATTTATTGTCAATAATTATATTTCTGTATGCAGTTCTAAACACTTTTCCCAATGTGGCCTCTAGTGAACCACAAAGGAACTGAAAGGAAACAATCGAGATGCAATTAAAGTGCACAAATTTAAGATTTAATTCAAGAAAAAAAGTAAGATGTGATATTTTTTTACACTTTAATCTCATTTCAGAGGCACAAATTCACATAATCATAAATAAAATGTACATTTTAAATTCTGCCTGAAGCCTGGGACCCAAAGAACGAGCTTTTGTGACATTTTCAGGCCTTTAATAAAGCTGTAGCGGTTTAATTTTGCAGAATTTTCCAATGAAAAATCACAATTTTGAACTTAGGTTTTGGTTGAATTTCTTGGCAGCACTTTTACGACACAAATGATATGTTCAGGTACGGTGGAGAAGTTGGAAATATGATGATTTATTTCAGTTTTTGAAGTTTCTGGCTGCAAAGGGGTGTCATTTTTGTTGTTGTTGTTGTTTTTTTGTGATGAAAACATGCAAAGAAAACACCCAAAGTGAACGTACTTGGGGTTCACTGCAGTAAAGAGCTGTAATTTTCAAAACTCTTCCTACAATTTGCATGTAAGTACTCTCAAATTAAAGCTGAGAGTCTGCACTTTGAGCCCAAGTTCTTTATTTCGGTGAACAAATAGAAAAAAAGCTGCACTTCCCCAACTCGTCCAGGCGATGTCAGCATCAGTCTGCAAACACACCGACGCCAGAATCAACCGAGTGAAACAACTTTTAAATATTGCTTTGTGGTGTGAATTAGAAAGAGCTGCGGCAAGTTAAACATAAAGGATTTAAAGGTGGGAATGCTTAAATGAATTCAGCTGGACTGCAGTTAATATAAAATCCTTTTGAATGGATGTCCTTGATGTTTAGAAATGTGAAGCTGCTCTTGAGTTTATCATCATAAATGACTGACATGTGGTGGCCGATAGCTGCACATGATTAAAAAAAATAAATTAAAAAAACCCTGCAGGAATTAAAGAGCACAGGAGCATGACGGCTGTTCGGCTTTTCCTCATCGAGTCCGGCATCTCCCTCTTTAGGGGAGTATTCATTCCACTGCATCTCTCACCCACTCCGGCTCTCCCTTCCTCCCCTTTTATTTCCCTGCTCTGCCACCGCCGCTCATGAGCTCTCCACACTTGTTTCTCTTTTCTCCCCACAGCCTCTCTGTCGGCTCAGATCCCCGTTTCTCTCATTTGTTTTTTGCGGCTCACTTTTGATCTTCCCTCCCAGTTTGTCCCTCTGCCACTCTGCCTATGCTGACACACAGGAATGCAGAATGAGGCGAGCTGTGGCTCTTTGGCTGTTGATGCTCGCGACTCTGCTGCGAGGTGAGTGACTTTCAGTGCTCGAACAAGTGTGCGATTTCTGCATGTTTGATGCGTCCGCTTGCTTTTCTCTGTGTCTGTTGAGGCGGCATCACTGTGATGTGTGGTCAGTGCGGATTACAAAGCTGAGCTGTACTTCTGGATAACAGTAAAGATAAGATGATGGTAAAATGAGAAAAAGAGGAACAAATAGATGTGCTGAGGAAAACAGAAAGGTGATTATGAGGCTGCTGGTGGCTAATTTACTGTAGCTGGATGTTATGGACACAAGGGGACTATTAATCTGAATTATAGGCACAGCATCTGTGGAGTCATATTGATATTAATTAAGGTCCAGTTAGTGAAAATGAATTTGACACTCCCACTGAGTCCATTAATCTCCCACCGTTTATGGCGTTGAGGCACTTTTCACCGAACAGTTGAGCCCCAGAATGCTGCAAATGTGCATGTACAGGGAATTTCTGTGTCACCGACAGGTTTGTTCAGGCTGGGAATGTCATAAATATGTGATAAAAGATTGTAAGATGTTGTGTTTGAGTTGCTAGTAAGACATTTTTTACCTTTTTTAAAAAACATTCTTAATAAAAAAGAAAGAAAAATCCCATGTCCATAATTATTCATACCCTGAAATCGATGCAAATTGTTGAGAAAATTCAGCTTCTGTACAAATCATTTATCTTTGTGCAGTTAAGCGAAAAATGATTCATACACAGTTTGTTCTTTGACCAGCGGGTTTCTTTTGATTGGAAAATGGAATAAACAAGAGACAAGAGATGGTAAGACGTTGTGTTAGAGATGTTAGTGATTGTTTGTAATGCAAAATTGGTGATTTCTATGCAATTCATACCCTGGAAGTGATCAAATTCTTGTGAGAAAATGCAGCTTCTACACCATTCCAAATGCTCCTGCTAGGTTCTAAGAGGTTCTAGAGCGTTCTAATGCACTATAAAGTGAGAAAAGCTGATGCAGTAGTTCTCTGTTCGGGTCCATCACTGAGAGAGAGAGCTGCACATTGCTACTGCTGCTCACAAGATGTTTAAAGGCTGTAAAGTCACATCAAGGGTTTTCAAGGTTCACAGTTTGAAGCTTCATGAAGAAGTCCAAGGAGTTCCTCACTGTGGAACATGTCAAAGAGCTGCAGGAGGACAGACGTGATCCCTGCACTGGAAGAATGGTGGAGGCCCAGAAGAACCCAAGGACCAGCACCGAGAGCATCCTGATGAATGTGAGCAGTTCTGGTAGCAACATGTCAATCAGACACTCCAGCAGACCAACAACAAGGCTGGTCTCCATGGAGACAAGGAGGATCCACTTC
>NW_007577938.1:175920-178341 GCF_000690725.1 Stegastes partitus | reverse complement strand
CAAGAGCTGCAGATGGACACTTGGAGGAACCAAATCCCAGAAACACTGTTGGACACTAGAACACCTGAGGAACATAAAGACTTTGATTATTGAGGTATGAATAATTGTGGACATGGCGCAGAAATAGTTAAAAATGCATCAACACATCTAACACGATGTCTTACTACCTTTTATCACTTGTTTTTTTCGCTTTTATCCAGAAGAAACCCGGTGATCAAATAAAAAAGTAATGACAAATTAAAATTCGGGTTTGAGGATGAAACATTTTGCACCTCAAAGAGCTGGAGATCAACACAAAGAAAAAACTCCCAGTGGAGACGAGCAGGACGACTGTTAGACACCAGAACCAGGAAAATAAAGACTCTGACACTGAATACTGAGGAAGACTCATGTTTATGTGATTTCCAGCCAGAAGAAACATGTTGGGGAAATCAAAAATCACTTTAAATTAAAATTTGAAACAGGAGCTGAATCATTTTGAAGCTCATGTATGTAAAAGTGTGTAAAGTCAGCCTCTCCTTTAATCTTATTACCGGTTTTGCTGCACTATTAACACACTGATTATTGTGTTTGCTGTTCATATCACATTAAAACAACAGTAAATAAGTAATTTGAATGTGTCTTTTAATATTTTAAATACAACTTTTTATTACTGATTGATAAAAAAACATAAAATCTTGATGGAAGCGACCCTTTCAATGTACATTTGTGACAATTTGAAAAATTTTAGACATAAATTGTGAAGAAAACAGCAAAACAAAAACAGTTAAATGTCATTATAAACATCTCTAACAAGGTTTTGCTGTGTCTTATCTCTTCTTTATGTCGTTTCCTGCCAGAAGAAACATGTTGGTGCAATAAAAATTCACTTTAAATCAAAATTTGAAACAGGAGTGTATAAAGCCAGCCTCTCCTTTAATCTTATTACCATATTTTGTTACGAAAACATCAGTTTTGCTGCACTATTAACGCACCTTTGAAGGAAACTGAAGGATAAATAACATAAAATCTTGATGGAAATCAGGTTTCAATGTACATTTGTGACAATTTCAGGGGTATGAATAATTTTGGTCATTAATGTGTAAAGAAAACAGCAACACAGAAGCAGTTAAATGTCATTATTAGCATCTCTAACAAGCTTTTTCTGTGTTTCATCTCTTGTTCAAGTCGTTTCCTGCCAGAACAAACCTGCTGGCCAAATTAAACTCCACCATAAATCAATACTTTGGGTAGTTTTGGGTGTTTTGACACGCCGCCGGGCTCCAGAACAAACACCGCGCAGCGACTTTAAGGTCACGCCGGTTGTTTCTGACTTCCATCCGCCCCTGATGGCTCCCTGCAGATGCGCCGAACTGCCTCGTGCAGGAGCCGGCGGTGATTTGAGGCCCTTGGCGGAGCTGCAGGGCGAAGAGAGAAACTTGAAGCCCTCATTGTTGTGAGTGCTGTGCGTGTCTGTCTGGGGCGTCTCGGTGTTTAATGGCCTCACTATTTCCTGCGTGGAGAGGAAAAAAAAGAAAAAAGAAGCATTTTTACGACGGCGGAGAGACTCTGGCTGCGTGATCGATCGCAGACGTAATTGATTAGGAAGAGCAGGGTTCTCTCTTTTCTCTCCCACAGTTCCTCTCTGTGTTCTCTTCTCGTGTCACCACTGTAAATCTCATCGTAGCAGCAGCAGTTCCACTTTTAAAACGTGACTTCTTTATTTTTTTTTTTCTTGCCGTTTCACCTCCACTGGAGCCTGCTGTCCTCCTGTTCTCTCTACAATTTCAGCTCCACTCCTTTTCTCCAAAACTCCATCACCGTGATGGCAGCGTTTTTCTAAAGTGCCTCTCCTCTGACACGGCTTTCTTTCCCAGCTGTCACTTCTTTTTTTTTTGCTCTTTTGTTGTGATCTGACCCTCTCTCTCTCTCTCTCTGTCTCTGGTTGGCCCAGTGTCGGTGCAGGGTCCTCACCAGCGCTTTCTGCTCCGGGAGCTGCTCAGAGACTACAACCCCATGGAGAGGCCGGTGGCCAACGACTCCCAGCCTCTGACCGTCCAGTTCTCCTTCACCCTGATGCAGGTCATGGACGTGGTAGGCATCAGTGAAATAAACTCAAAAATAACTAGAAATACTCAAAAAGACGGCATTGAGAAATCAGTGCACGGGTGATTTTGATCGAGCAGAAAATGCACCGAAACAGAAAACATGTCGAACGTTTCATGCAATTAGAAGAAAATCTTGCAAAAATCAACTCTGGGTTTAGTCTCGCACCTGAAATGTTCGAGTGAATCTCTCATGTCTGCGTTTTACTGTTGTGGATTCTGTGAACTTGGAATAACGTTTTGTCCCTTTAAAAATAATGATAGATTTTTAGCAAAAGTGCAAAAATTCGTTTTTTTGCTGCGGTTTTCTCTGAGGAGCTTCATTACCGTAATTCTC
>NW_007577938.1:172644-174374 GCF_000690725.1 Stegastes partitus | reverse complement strand
TGACAAATATACTAATATAAGGGAGGAAAACCAACTTATTGAGCCCAAACTTCACAGAAAACTATAAAAAACCAACAGATTCTGTCAGCAGACGGACGAGAACCTCAGCGAGCCGAAGGATTAAAACATCAGTGAAGTTATTACCTCGACACAGATTATCATACAAACAGAACACCTCTTTATTTTATTCTCTTATTCGTTTCTTATTTTATTCAATAAATTGTATTCTGGCGTCTTTTTTTTTCATTTCTCACCTCTGATTGTTTGGAGACGCTGTTAAGCTGATATTTAATGAAAAATCAAATTGGATTATTGTTCAATCTTTAATGAGTTTTCATTCAAAGTTTTCGTCTGAACACATCACTTGCTTTTGAGTCCTTTTTTTTAATACATAAAATTCATTTTAGGCCAAAAAAGAATCAATTAACTGAAGTCTTTTAAGAGAACTTGATGTCGATTTACATAGTAAAAGGTTTTTGGTGAACATCTTCACAACTTTCAGACTCTTTTAGTGTAAAAATGCATCTCGAAGGGAAACCGAAGGCTTTTCTGAGTTAGTTTGCATTGAAAAGAGAGCAACCAGTGACTGTTTTAATGTGAATAAAGGCCTGAACATAGACTTTAGGATGTGTTTCACTTCATATTTAGAACTTTTAAACTTGTCCTCCATCACAAATAAACACCTGAAAGAAGCAAATATTCACATTTTTGAAAAGCTGCTTTGATATTCACTCACTGTGCCTGAATTTTGTGCTTTTTTTTCTCCATAAATTACAGATAATTCACAAAAATTCCCCTGAATGCAACAAATTAAGTGTTTGACCCTAAAACGTCCTGTTACAAGTCATTATTTGGCGTTTAGGAATAATCTATTAATTGCCGCCTGTGTTTCATTCATCTGCTCTCATGTGTCAGATTGTCCTTTTTGGTGCTTTCCTGTTGGTTGAGCAGCTATTTTTAAGTGTTTTATGCAAATAAACAAAGCAGAATTCAGTGTTCACCGTTTGGGAAAAACTGACACGGCAGCAGAATTAGAAGCAACCCAACCCCAGAGGCTTCGCAGGATGCTTTGGCCGAGCAAAGATGCATAAAAAACTCACCAGAATTCAGGAAATTAAGTGTTTACAGCTTAAAATATCCTGCGGGAGGCTTAATGCGTCCGCCAATATTTAAATGAACGCCGCGCTCAGGGTTACAAACGCTTATTTGGCATAGTTTTAAATGTTATAAATTATATATTTTTTGCAGAAGTCGTTTTGGCCCTCCGTCTTTTATTCATTCATTTTAATTTGTTTAATGATTAATGTCCTGTTTTTCGTTCGTTAGACACTTTTTTAAACTATCTTTTTAAAGGTTTTCTGTAAATAAATAAAGCAAATTTCAACAAACAACAAATTTTATCGGCAGCCTGATTTCACCAAACAAATGTGCATCAAAACTCACAAGAATGAAGGAAATCAAGTGTTTGATGATCAAAACATCCTCGAGGATTATTATCGTTCATCTGTTCTAATGTGTTTGATGCTTATTGTCCTCATTTTTATTAGCTGAGCACTTTTAAAACTTCTCTTTTTTCAAGGTTTTATGCAAATAAACAAAGCAGATTTCAACATTTACTTCTGAGCAAACTGACACTGATCCAGAAAACCAAACAAAAAGTCTCCAGAATGCAGAAAATTTAGTGTTTGATGCTCAAAATGTCTTCAGGGAGGATTTTTGCTTCGTGTGTC
>NW_007577938.1:158509-171757 GCF_000690725.1 Stegastes partitus | reverse complement strand
GCTGACACTGAACCACAAGCAGGAATAATTAAACCTGAGCAGCTTTGGAGAAACAGATGTGCATAAAAAAATCACCAGAATTATGAGAGATTAAGTGAGATCAGGACTCCTGATCAGTGTTTCACCAAAACGTTGAAATGAAATCTACACTGAATTTTATGAGTCATATATTTTAAAGTAGGCGTCATCTGTTCATTCCTTCTGTCTTTTATCTGTTTTATTATGTTTGATGATTGCTGTCCTCATTTTTGTTGGTTAAAAAACATTTTTTTTAACACTTTTATGCAAGAAAATGAAGCAAAAATTAAATATTTGCTTTTGCACCAGAAGCGGGAGGAGAAACCAAACCTTATCAGCTCTTACAGCCTGATTCAACCAAACAAAGGTGCATTAAAATTCACCAGAATTAAGGGAATGAAGGTGTTTTATGTTGAGCGTTTCCTGGGGGAGGACTCCCAGCTCCCCGTCTAATCTGTTCCTCCCTCCTGGTGTTCAAACGCAGTCCCAGTGTTTTGCTTCAAGACAGTAAAATATGAAGTTACAACATTTATTTGCTCATTTGTTTTGTGTCGCGCCAGGATGAGAAGAACCAGATCCTGACCACCAACGCCTGGCTGCAGATGGTGAGTGGAACAGATAACATTCATATTGTGCTATCGATCCTGGCCCTGGGAACCCGACCGCCGCAGGATTATGCAGAGCGCCGCTGCAGAGACGCTTTCATGCTGATGTGCAGCTCAGCCCAGTGACGGCTTCTTCCTGCTGCCCCGAACTTGACCCTCTGGTGACTTTCATTAGGACTGTATGAATCCAGGCCAAAGCTATTAGTCCCACGTCCACTCAGGTTTACTTTACAGCCACGAATCACCAATAACAATTAGGCCTGAAAGGACTTAAGATAACGACCAAAGAAATATGTTTAGCTGGAATCAACATGTGACAGAAGATGTGTGTACAGGAGAAATGAAAATACAGTCAAATTAGAAGAGGAAAATAGTTTGTTTCCTTTTTATTTTACATATTTTCCCCCATAGTTTTGAAATACACAAAATAAAATTAATACAATTACAGAAACAGGCTGTGAATTTACACGTCTGATGAAAAATAGCTTGAATAATCTTTTTTTTTTTAAGAAAATTGAATTATTGCAAATTGAAAGTAGTTTTTGCAACAGAATATTTTATATTTTCTTGCATTACATGATACCATTCAGTTGCATTTATGTTTAATTTCATCGTTTTATACGTGCAAATATCCTTCATCACATTAAAAATAGACATTATTCAAAATTAAGGTAAGACGATATGTTTTAATAATGGAAAACTTATTGTTTTTTATTATTTTATGGTAGTGTTTGGTACTTAGCTGTTGAAATATTACAGTTTTCTAAAACATTTTTTACAGTGTAGAGTATCCCAGGCATCATCTATCTATGAATCTACATAATTTTATATTTGTGATTTTACATATATATTATTATTATTATATATATATTTTTTTTACATTATAGGTAATTTCATTGTTGGTACAGGCTTGAAAATGTAGAAAATTGCTATTTTTGACTGTTATTTTTTGTTATTTTACAGTATTTCTGGCACTCCAGCTGCTGAAATACTACTTTTAAAAAAAAAAAAAAAACTTTTTTTATACCATGTAGAGTAGCCCAGGTATTATCTATTTATTAAGCTATATAATTTATTTATATTTGTGATTTTACATGTATATTGTTACTTTTTTTATATTATAGGTAATTTAATTGTTGGTACAGGCTTGAAAATGTAGAAAATTACAATTTTTTGACTGTTATTTTTGTTATTTTACAGTATTTCTGGGGCTCCAGCAGCTTGAATATTACATTTTTATTTTTTTTTCTTTTCTGTGTAGAGTAGCCCAGACATTATCCATCTACTAATCTATATTTCATTTTTATATTCGGGATTTTACGATTATTATTTGTAATTTAATTGTTGGTACTGGCTTGAAAATGTAGAAATTATTTGTTGTTTGAGACAGTTATTTTATGTTATGTTACAGTATTTCTGGGGCTCCAGCTGCTGTAATCTATCTATCTATCTATCTATCTATCTATCTATCTATCTATCTATCTATCTATCTACAGGCTTGAAAATGTACTACTCTTTAAAAAATTACTACTTTTGACTGTTATTTTTTGTTATTTTACAGTATTTCTGGCACTCCAGTTGCTGTAATGTTACATTTTTTTGTACCAAGTGTGCGTCTGTACGTGTTCACATGTAAAACCCGAGCGTCTCTTGTGTCTCCCAGCAGTGGTACGACCACTACCTCCAGTGGAACCAGTCCGAGTATCCCGGAGTCAAGAACCTGCGTTTCACTCCCGACCAGGTCTGGACTCCTGACATATTGCTTTACAACAGGTGTGTGACGTACAAACACACAGGTACGCAACCGGCAGCCACGCTCGCCTCTAAACCGTCCTGTTTGTGTTTGTGTCGTTTAGCGCTCACGATAAGTTCGACGCCACCTTCAAGACCAACGTCCTGGTCAACTCCAGCGGCTTCTGTGAGTATCTGCCTCCAGGTACGTTCCACCGGGCCTCAGAACCGCACACGAAAGCAGCAAATCAATTCTCCAAAATGTTCATTGCGATCACATAATTTCATTCTCCCCTGCCTCCAGACGGATGCACCGAGCAGCAGCTTTTAATCAGCTCCCCCCTCCCTCGTCACATCTCGGGATAATTTGCTTTCCCTTTCACTGTAAACTACTCTCCTTGTTGTTTCGTGCGTTTCCAGGGATATTTGTCAGCACTTGCAGCGTGGACGTGCGGTGGTTTCCGTTTGACATTCAGCGCTGCGAGCTGAAGTTCGGCTCGTGGACGTTTGACGGCTGGCTGCTGGACATCCAGATGAAGGAGGCAGACGTGTCGGGGTACATGCCCAACGGAGAGTGGGACCTGCTGGGTACGATTGGCTGTCAGAACCCTGGATGACAGACTGCGTTGCTTAGTAACAGCGCCGTGTTGCGATATGGTACACATTCCCACAGCGTAATTGGGGAAAACAGTTTTGTAATTTAATGTAATTTCTGCAGAAACAGTCCTTGATTTTATTTATTTATAAAACTCAGATCTGTCTTCTCTCTGCCTCAGCTTCGTTCGATAGCATGTTTTAACGATGCCGGTCTTTTCTTTTTCGTCTTTTCACGGCACAGAATACAAATCATTACTTATATTGACTTCTTTATGGTGAACAACAGACGTGAGTAAACCACTTAAATGTTAAGAGATTCAAAACTGCATCAGCTCTCAGCGGCCGCATTGTTTCTTGGTTCAGCAGTCGAGTGTTTCCTCCTATGAAACAATCGAAAACGAATACTTAAGAAGGACTTTGTTCAAAATACAAGCCCTGCAGTAGAAACCCAATGCAACAAAAGTGAATCAGCCTCACTGCATGAACATGTTTGGGATGAGTCCATCTGCATGTCTGCATCAAAGCTCCACATGAAAACAACTGCAAGAGGAACTGAAAAGTCTGACTGAGAGATGATTAAGGATACAGGAAGATCAGTGAACAACTAGGAATCAGTGGAAACACAGTGTGAGCAGTGATCAGGAGGTCTAGAAGGAGCCACAGTAGCACCGATCAGGGCTGCAGTGGTCGTCCTCGTGAACTACTTTCACTATGTAGCTGTGAAAAACAGACAGCAGCTGCTTTAAACTTGGCACAGGGGTCATCAATGGAAATTAAAATTCTGTGACAGCCCAGACAGCGCGAAGGTCGATGGACAATGTTAGCCTCCGTGGACGACATCCAAGAAGAACACCCTTGCTCGCCCTTTGGCACAAGATTCGACTTTGATAGAGAGCTTTAAAAGAAGCCCTATTAAACTTTGGAGAACATTCTCTGGTCAGATGAAGATCAATGTGTTGGGCTCAGATGGAGTCCAGATGTTTGGTGTGAACCTGACCAGGACCACCACAGTGGATGCATCGTCCTGACAGTGAAGCACGGAGGTGGCAGTATCATGATATGGGGCTGCATGAGGGCAGAAGGTGTTGATGACATTTATAGATGAATGTCTGAGGATAAACCAAGATGACTCCCAGTCTGCAGAAGCTGGAAGAAGAGGAATATTCCAGCAGGAGAACCATCCAAAGCTCTAAATCACAGAAGAGTTTCTAAAGAATAAAAACTGTCACCAAGTTTGGTGCCTGACTTGAATCCAATAAAACACCTTTGGGGTATTTTAAAAGGGAAAAGACAGAAAGGCAAGAAACTGCAAAAAAAAAAAAAAAAAAAAGGTCTGTAAAGGATGACAGAACATCCCTCTGAGAGAAGAAGGGGAAGGTTGTCGTCAAAAGTAAAGGTATAGAAATAGAATAAAAGGTTTAAATCTCTAAAGGTTTGTTGCATTGAGCTCCTACTCTAAGGCCTGTATTACCTGTTGTGTGTTGTGTTTTCTGAGTCATATATTACATTCCTGCTGTGTCTCGTCCTCTCAGAGGTCCCTGGAGGTCGACACGAGGTCTTCTACGACTGCTGTGCCGAGCCTTATCCCGACATTACGTTTGTGGTGACGCTTCGAAGGCGAACGCTGTTCTACGCTCTGAACCTGCTCATCCCCTGTGTGCTGCTGTCCTCCATGACCCTGGTGGTCTTCCTGCTTCCCGCCAACTCCGGGGAGAAAATCAGCCTGGGTGAGGAATAATAAGAGGGGACTGTAGGACAATAACGAGGGGGCACGCTTGAGAAAACAGAAAAAAACACAAGAGCTACATCTGCTACTGGCTTATGAGATAAAATATGTTTTCTAGCCACATTTTCCTGGTTGCGAGAGCTTATTCCACTCCAGTGTTTCTCTTGCAATCTCTCTCTGTTAACATTAGCGGGAAGCTCTCAGTCAGAGCTTTTGTACGGCGTCAGGAGACACGAGAGGCAGAAAAAGGCGGGAGGGAAGATGAGAACGAGTGAAATCGAATAAGTTTTTCCGAGGAGTGTCAGTAAGACGGATGGTTGTGGCGAAGGAGTCAAGTGCAGCATACCAACTATCCTGTTCCACTAAGTGTAACTCATGTACTTTGTTCTCTAAAGGCTTCTGTCTTCCCGTCTCCCCGGTGTCTTGTGTCTGCCTGCAGGCATCACCGTTCTGCTTTCTCTGACTGTCTTCATGCTGATGGTTGCAGAGATTATGCCCGCCACTTCAGATTCGGTGCCTCTGATTGGTCAGTTGTTGGTTTTTTTCTTCCCGTGCATGCCTCTGTATGTGGGTTGCCGACGCTGCTCGTAGCATACAGATTGTCAACGCAGCCTCGTGTGTGTGTGTGTGTGCCTCAGGACAGTACTTTGCCAGCACGATGGTGATTGTGGGGATGTCGGTGGTGGCTACGGTCATCGTCCTCCAGTTCCACCACCACAACCCCAACAGTGGACACATGCCGCGATGGGTGAGTTGGAATCTGCAGATGGAGCGCTTTTCTAAACATCATAGAAGCCATGCAGTCCCCAATGCTTCAGTAAGGAGGAACTGCACTGATGGGGAGTTCCAATTCAAAACTCACAAGTCTTGAGGTGTGAAAGGTGGTTCTGAGTACAGTCGTGACTGGATAATCCAACCCTGAACCATCTGAAAACCTTGCTATCCGACAGGTTTTTAGGAACAACGAAGCATTAAAACATCCTTAACATACCGACAGCCTTGGATTCTGACTCCGACATGACATTTTATGTCACCAATCAGGATAACGGCGTATTATCTGACTGAACAATCCCACAGATTGGCTACGTTCACACTGCAGGACTTAATGCTACATTCAGATTTTTTTGTGAGTTCCTTCACATTTCCAGTTAAATGCGACTTGTATGTGATCTGCTGTGTGAACTTCATACGACCCAAAAGTGTCCCGCATGCGCAGAAGAGGACACAACGACGTCACACACAGCGAGCGTGCTCAGTGTTTACAGAAGTAAATATGGATGGTAACGGTGGAGCGTATCTGCTGCTCCCTCACCGCCGCTGATGCTGGAAACAGAAGTGTGAGCGCTAACTAAACTAGCATCAGCAGCCAAGTACTGCCTGTGTGTTCTGGACACTTCCACCCCGTCGGAGCGCTCCCCTGGGGTGGACGTGTCCCCCGACAAATATCCAAATATTCAGATATTCATCATTAATTGGGCCCAGAAAGTGCTATTGGGACCAGCCATACTAGTTATTATAACAACTATAAACAATGAATATTTACAACAAATGAGCCTTCAAGCACCAAGCCCTCCTCGTATCTCGACCTCCGTCTTGACAATCCGACATAAAAGAAGGTTTTACATTTAGTGTTGGATTATCGAGTCACAACTGTGCCTGATAAGTGGTCTGATACGCTATTTCCTCTGTACACGGCTGGTTTACAAATCTTACTTCACACTCAACAACACTCAAAAAAAAAGCTCAAATATTAGCTGAGCATTGTTGCACTGCCCAGAGCTATTTATAGAGGAGACTAAATAACCTCTCTACAAGTGCAGCTCCTCAGAACATAACTCAACAGTCCACCTGCGTCTCCAGAATAACGGACTCTCCTTTAATGTCCACATTCTGGACAGATAGTTTGAGAGAGGAGTTAAGTGGCCCTGCCTGGCCAATACAAAAGAGCGTTTATTTCACAGTATTTACAGCTCAGTCTAGTTCGACCTATCGGCATTCAAGTCTCCGAGACTCCTGCAAAACACACGTCACGATTCAGTCGAGTTGTATTTTTCTGCACACGTCAGTCCGAGTAAAAGCCTTCTGATTTCTTTCTTCTCTTCCACAATAATAACAATTACAATAATGTTCCTCAGCATGAATAAAAAGGTGGATCTATTAGTTTTAGGCGCAACCAGCTTGTAGGAACAATCGCTAGTGACTTCTATAATCAGAAAGGATCAGATCTCTGCAGAGGGAAGTTTTACAGAAAATTAACTGCAATAGACAAAAGATATTTTTCTGCTTCATAGCACACGCTGCGAAGCAAATGTAATGCTGGGATTAATTCTCGGTCTCGTTGAGACAATGCTCAGGTGACTTTCAGGGTTTATTGTAAAAAAAAAAAAAGTTCAGAATTTTCATTTGGAAAAATACTGATCACAATGATTTTGAAGGTCCTATTAAATGAAAATTGTACTGAAACCTTCACAGAAGTTAAAATACTCACCTATTCCGTTTTAACAAAATAAAAGCTTCTCATTCAACACCTGACTTATCTGACCTGCTGTATCCAGAACAAAAGTACAAAATGAGTAGCACCTCAATCGAGCGTCAAACACTTTCATTCTTGGCTTGAACCCAAAAGAGAATTCTCTATGCGGTTCTGAGCACAGAGACACACGTGGGCGAGCTGCACAATGCACAAAGGCTGCAACCGAATTACAGGCTGGCAGCGTTTTAAAACACAGGTGTACAGATGGATGTGGCTCAGTTCGAGGTGCACTGCGGTGCTGGTCATAGAAACACATAGAAACGTATATAAAGAACTGAAAAAGGTAGAACGAGTGTCACACTTGGGTTGTAAAAAAGCCACTTTGGGGTTCGAATAAATGTTTGGAACTCTCCATCAGTCAGTTAGAACCAAGGAGCCTCTAGAATGAAGATGAAACGTCTTCAGTTATAGTGTTTGGGGTCAACATGTGCTCATCTGATGTGTGTTTATGAGTGAAAATGTGACTCCGAGCACTTTTACTTTCTGTTTGTGTCCAGGTGCACTTGGTTCTGCTACAGTGGGTTCCTTGGTTCCTGCGCATGAAGCGTCCGGGCGAAGGAGCTGAGCCGACTCTCTCCAACAGCCAGGTGGACTCTCAGAGCAAGACCCTGTCCTCTCCCACCACCACCACCACCACCACCGCCACCATCCCCACCCCGGCGCCCTCCATCCTGCCCCAGGGCCTCGGCTCCCTGCAGGCCAGCCTGGTGCAGCTCAACCACCCTCTGGCGCACATGTTGCCCCACCGGCCCAACGCCCAGGCCGTCATCCTCCCGAACGCCGGCCACAGAGACCCCAGCCCCAATCCTCACCCCCAGCCCAACGGTCACCTGCCTTACATGGGCTTCCAGACCTTCCAGACCACTGCAGAACTGGAACCAGTGCAGAGGTGCAGAGCCACCAGTCACGGGAGGAGTAACAGTGGACTAGTTGGAGGTGAAGGCGAGGTAGCGGCAGCAGCAGGAGGTCCAGTCGGAGATACACCAATGCACCACCACCACCTCCCGTCTTCAAAGTTTGGGAGCCCACCGCCGGAGCCTCCAGTGTGCCCGGACCCCGACCCATCAACGTCCGGACCCTGCGGCTCGGAGGTCGGGGTCGGGAGATCGGCCGCCGTGTGTTCCCACAGTGGGACGATCCGATCGGTGGCGGTGGACAACCAGCTGCAGGCTCTTCTGGCCGAGGTCCAGTATCTAGTCGAGCGAGTTCGTGAGCAGGACCGGCAGCTGAGTCTGGCTGAGCAGTGGCAGTTCGCCGCGGCCGTCATCGACCGCCTCTGCCTGGTGGGATTCAGCGTTTTCAACATCATCTGCACCATCGCGATCCTCATGGCTGCACCCAACTTTGGAGAAGCGCTGTCAAAAGACTTCCTCTGAGAGGCAACAACAACAAACAGAGATTGGAGAGCGTGGGAGGTGTTGAGAGATAAGGAAGCACAACTGTTGTCAATGACACTGAGGCAGAGAACAGCAAATATTTCCTATTTATAGGCCGGAGTGGACTGTGGCACACATCGGGAGGACTGTGATTCAGAAACTTTTTTTTTTTTTCCTGATACACTCGATCATCCTCACACGTTCTTACAGCGTTTCATTGATGTTTTAGTAATGGGTTGTGGTTTAACTGACCAAATCATTGGAGAATCGTTATTTTTAAGCCCAACATCAGCAGCAGACGTGAGTAAACCACTGTGTAATGCCACTTAAATCAAAAGTACTTGGATTACTTCTCAACAGTAGGGTGCTTGTTCTCATGTTAATCTAAAAAAACAACAGTTTAGATTTACTATATCTAAAACACGTGGCCCCACAGTAGGAACTCAATCCGACAAAAATGACTACACCTGAATCCTTCATTACTTTTTCAATACTTTCTAGATACCAACATTGTTCACATATCTACAGAGATGTTCTGTCATTCTTCAGAGGCTAATTATTTCAGCTGCTCTTTCCTGGAGGGGTTGTGTTGCTCTGCATCTCTCTTTAAAATACCTCAAAGGTGTTATATTGGATTTCAGGCAGATGAAATACTTGTCCAGGTTGTAGTTTTCTTTTTTGTGTGTGTGCTTTGGATGGTTCTCCTGCTGGAATGTTCCTCTTCTTCCAGTTTCTGCAGACTGGGAGTCATCTTATCAGCCAGTATTCTGGTTTATCCTCAGACATTCATCTATAAATGTCATCTTTTGCCCTCATGCAGCTCCATATCATGATGCTGCCACCTCCGTGCTTCACTGTCAGGACGATGCATCCACTGTGGTGGTCCTGGTCAGGTTCACACCAAACATCTGGACTCCATCTGAGCCCAACACATTTATCGTAATCTGACCAGAGAATGTTCTCCAACATTCATCAGGATTGTTTTCATGTTCTGTAGCACATTTTGTGCCAAAGAACAAGCAAGGGCCTTTTTTTCTTGGATGGCATCCACTGAGGTCGACATCATGCACTGTCCTTCACACTGTCTGAGCTTCACACTAACTCTGGTCTCCATTGATAACCCCTGTGCCAAGTCTAAAGCAGCTTTTGTTCACAGCTAGATAGTGAAAGTAGTTCACTGTCTGTGGAGTCATTTCAGGAGGACGACCACTGCAGCCCTGATCAGAGCTACTACGGCTCCTTCTAGACTTCCTGGTTACTGCTCACACTGGACTTCACTGATTTTTAGTTGATCTTCCTGGATCCTTTTCCATCTTTGTGGAGTCTCATAATCAGATTTTTCAGTTCCTTTGTCAGTTCTTTTCCACGTGGAGCCATGATGCAGACATACAGATGGACACAAAAGTCCAAAAGTGAGAAAGTTCTGCTGTTCTCAGCTCATTTTCTAACCATGTTCATGCAGTTAGGCTGAGTGGAAACCACAGGTGGACTCAGTTTAGTTGAGTTTCTACTTCAATTTTCAATACAGTCTTTCTAAAGTGTTTGTTTTTGGTTGTTCATAAAAGAAAACACCAATGCAGTTTTTATGAATTTCACATATAAGCGATGCTGACAGTGGCGTATTCACTTCAGTTACACACTGTGAATAAGACAAGAGCTGCAAACCGTGAATTCCAACTGTGTAAAGTGACATTACTGCCATAATGTGAAGCCGCAGGACGACGCTCAGCCGACGAGCGACTTGACAGCTGATGTGCTGCACGTCAAGCGAGAGCGGGTTTACATTCCAACAGGGTTCATTTACATTAAACCTCATTACCGTCCTGACAGCCTTCTACCCGTTTATCGGCGGTTTCTTCTGTTTTCTGTACACGTATTTAGTCACCGCTGATGTTTTTTTTCCCTTCTCTTATTAAGGTTTCATCTGTTTCTCAATTAAATTTAATTTTCATTTAATAGGACATTCAAAATCATTGTAATCACAGTTTTTTTTTTCCCCACATGAATATCCTGTTGCAGAAAAAAGAAAAATCCTTTTCGCAATAATAAACCCCAGAAAATTATCCGTGTTTCGGCTCGATGAGACTGAGGATTCATCCCAGCGTCACTCGTACAATCATGTTTGCTTCGCGGTGCGTCCTACGAAGCAGAAACATCACCGGAAAAACAAACTGGAACCTTTTCTGTCTGTTGCAGTTCATTTTCTGTAAAACTTCCCTCTGCAGAGATCTGATGGTTTCTGATTATAGATGGTTGCACCTAAAAGTAATAGATCCACTTTTTATCCATGACGAGGAACATTATTGTTATTGTGAAAGAGAAGAAAGAAAAATCGTACATACTCGGATTGACGTGTGCAAAAAAAAAACAACAACTCGACTGTGACTCTGAATGTAAATCGTGTGTTTTGCAGAAGTCTCGGAGACTTGAATGCCGATGGGTCGCGAGAGACTGAGCTGTAAATATTGTGAAATAAACGCTCTTTTGTATTCGCCAGACATGCATCAGATTCTCTATTCTGTAGCTTCTCTGAGTTTTAAAAAAAATAAAAAATGGATGCAGAGGACGGGGAAGGAGGAGAGCGAAGGGGAAGGGGAAAAAAAAAAAAAGAGCCAGAGAGGAAAAAAGGGAAGATGGAGGTAATGAAGCGCAGCAATAAAGGGGGCAGAAGGAAGGAAGAGCGATGGAAGGGAGGGCTTTGCAGAGACAGAAAGGATGCAGAGTGAAAGAGAGGTTTGGTTCAGAGGAGGGAGCAAAAAATGTGCTGAGGAAGCAAATAGGGACCAATAAAGTTTTTTAACTGATTGCTCATTAATGAGAGAGGGAGAGGAGGAGGAGGAGGAGGAGGTGAGGAGGGAATTCACTCATCCTCCTCCTCCTTCTCCTCCTGGATGCTGCTAAACTGTACTTAGCCCAGCATCTGGGGGTGACTGGACATATCTGGAGAGCCGGACCAGGGCGCCTTTATCAGGATTTATGTGATGGATGCTGGCAAACGTACCCGTTTAAAATGATCGACTATGAAATAATGCAAACACTTTATAACGATTGAATTTGGCTAATTGGTGTCTTGGCACGGCCGCTCTCGTACCTTCAGCCCCGAGGCTATTAATTTGACTTTAAACTTTTTCGTTTTTGTGGGAGAAATTCTCTGTGCTTTCCGATGGCCTACTGAACTCGTTTCGCCTGTGCAGCTGCTGAGAGATGCAGCGCAGGTAATAAATCTCCTCCTCCTCCTCCTCCTCCTCCTCCCGTCATCCACCTGCTCTGGCTCGGGCTGTTTGTTTAGAGGGGGAAACGGAGGATGCAGCAGGGTGGGAAACGTGTCTTCGGCGCCGAGGGGCCTCCGCAATCTGTGGCTGCGTCGTCGCGCCGGTCGGACACAAGCAACACAAACCCAGTCACACGTGAAGTGGGAAAGCGAAGGACCCCGCTGCGGACCTAATGCAGCAGCCGAGCTCGCTCCCGGAGCCGCCTCGCTTTCCGTCGCTTCAGTTCTCATCCACACAAACTGCTCACTTACTGCTGCCTGTGCACCGCTGTCACTCCTGCAGCTGCTCATGTGGAAGAAATAAGACAGGCAGGGCAGGGAATATAAAAGAAGAAGCAGAAGAAGGCAGCGATGGCTGAAATATTGTGGTGTAATTTAATAGATTGAGGAAATAAAAGAAAGCCGTAAATGTTTTTATAGTTCACCAGTCAGCTTTTCCTCTCAGTCTGCTTGGGGAAGCAGTAATGAATTTACTCCATTATAGGAGGAAACTGAGGAGTGGAGGGAGAACATGCAAATACCACACATACAGCCCAAATTTATTCATAGGCCTGCCAACTTTTGATTTATAGTGAATTTTTATATCACAGATAAGTTTTCTTTTTTGCTGGAAATGAGATAAACAAGTGACAAAAGCCAAAAATACTTTAAAAAAAAACAAAATTTCTACACATCCAAAATGATTCCTACTCCTTGAAACTGTTGCAAATCTTTGAGTAATTGCAGCTTCTACGCCATTCAAGGTGCTCCTGGTAATTTCTACCAGTTTGAGAGCGTTCTAATGCACTTCAAAGTGAGAACAGATGATGCAGTAGTTCAGTGAGCTGCTGTTTGGGTCCATCACTGAGAGAGAGCTGCACGTTGCTGCTGCTCATGAGAGATTTAAAGGCTATAAAGTCACATCAAGTGTTTTCAAGGTTCACAGTCTGAAGCTTCATGAAGAAGTCCAAGGAGTTCCTCACTGTGGAACATGTCAAAGGGCTGCAGGAGGACAGATGTCAGCCCTGCACTGGAAGAATGGTGGAGGCCAAGAAGAACCCAAGGACCAGCACCAAGAGCATCCTGATGAATGTGAGCAGTTCTGGTAGCAACATGTCAATCAGACACTCCAGCAGACCAACAACAAGGTTGGTCTCCATGGAGATAAGGAGGATCCACTTCTCCAGGACAAAGAAGAAAGCTGCTGCTCATCACTTCATGAACGTGGAGATGTTTGGACACAGAGAAAGGAGAAGCATTCAAGGCCAAGAGCAGCATCCTCACGGTCCAACATGGTGGTGGAACGTGATGCTTTGGGGCTGTTGTTGAGCCGACGGACCAGACAGCCTGGTCAGAGGAAACGGCTTCATGAGAACAGAGGAGAACATCAGGAGGTCTGCAGGAACACTGCT
>NW_007577938.1:154315-157802 GCF_000690725.1 Stegastes partitus | reverse complement strand
ACTGTCTTTTAATCACTAGTTTTTGTCATTTCCAGCCAGAAGTAATGCGTTTGTCAAATAAAACCTCAATGTGAATCAACATTTTGAATGATGAATAATGTGGGGCTCACCTGTAGGTGGAAGCTAAACCAGCTGAGACAGTTTAGTTCACCACTGAGCGTCTTTTTAAATATAAGAACATCTATTCATTCTGGTTTTTTTTATTCAACGTAGCTCAACCTTTTCTTGCAATTATCGCGCAGCAAGACACCGGTCAGCTCTCGGGTCAGATCACGACGTCTCAGGAGACGAGATGTTAGCTTTTCAAAATTCAGATGTTCCCAGATAATATCCAGCTCCACCAACAGTCAATAGCGATTAATTACTGAGTGCAGACACTCGACGCAGGTCGATATGCAGCAGCCATTTCACTGCCTGTTGGGTAATTGTCTCCCAGATCTCATTAAAAAGACGCTGGAATTGGGGAAAGAAGAGGGGAGCGATGAAGAGAGAGGAGGAGAGAAAACAGGCGAAGGAGAGGAAACCAACTCTACAGCAGGGATTGACTGTGGCGGTCCTCAACTCCGGGTTTTTATCCAAAACACACACAAAAAAGCACCAACCTTGCATCAATAAATCAGTTTATTTAAAAGAATATGTTACAATTTATTACAGTAAGCGATGTAACCAAACACTCTCTTACATTTTACATTTCATCATGTCAAAGGATTGGCGGGCCTCCGTCCTCCTCTTAGCTTCGTAAGCGACACTTTATCAGCTGAATTACTGAAATAAATAACGTACGTGACATTTAGCTTTAGTCAGAATGAGAGAGGGAGGCGAGGAGATCAGACGGCGTCGGAGGATCGACCGTGTCAGCCGCGGTTCGGTAAACAGACGAGGATGCTGGGAACGTGCTCGGCCTTTAGGGTTCACGCTCGCTCTCCGTTCGAAGGCTCCACACATTCAATTAAGCCTCCTTTGCGCACCCACAAAAGGTTTCGGGGAAGCTCATTAATCACCTGAAATGGCTTTTGTGACCAGCAGCATCATTATAACAAGCACTATTAGCGAGAGGCGCCGATGTAAATCCATTTACGCCGGCCACTTGGTCGAAGATAACAAGAATACTGTTTATTTCCTCATTACTAGCTGAACGCTGCAAGTCAAGGCCGGGCTTTAACTTCACATTATCGTTTACTTACATCCGGTGGCATCACTTTTGGTCTGTATGAACCGAGCATGCCGGGAATAGAACTTAATAAAAAGGTGTTTGCTTTGAGCATCCGTCTGATTGTGATTTTAGATTACGCTCATTTTGAAATCAACCTTTGCAGCTGTTTCATCTTGCAGCAACTTTCAACGCAATCAAGTCATGTAGGTTTGATTAAAAAGGTATTAAAATGTCAAACGCTGCACCGTACGACAATAAATATTTGATGCCTGCCAACAGAGGTTTTAATGATGTAATAACCTGTAATTACATCCTATCTTTGCTTAGTTGTGCGTATTGCATCATCGGCGGCTGCATCCTCTTTGTTATTACATTACTCTTAATTAGAACAATAACCGAGCTCGTTTAGAGAGGAAGTTAATCTGCACTTCATCTAATTATTTCATTACGCCCCCTATACGTTGGGAAGCCCTCTTCCGGAGTCGTCGCAGGATGGGAACCTGCTAAAGAGATCCCATTTAACCTGAATGTGCACCGCGCGAGTGGTTTAACAGGACGGCAGCTACGGAGATGAATAGTGCTGCATGGGAAGGCCGTTTGAATTACAGGCCTGTTATAAATCCTGCGGGAGCTCTCAGAAACAAAGTAATCACAGCGAGGCGGCGCAGAGACGAGCAGGAAGGAGGAGAAGGACCCCTGCTGCCGGCTGTGGGTAACGCACGCCGTCTGATCGCATTAAAACATCTGCATGGAGGGTGAAACTAGAAACGGTTTAATGCATGAAGCCACATGTTGATGCAGTTAAACCCCAAAGACTTTATGGTGAATTTGATTGGACCAGCAGGTTTTGTTCTGGTTGGAAATAAACAAGAGACAAAAAACATTGAATTTATCACTTTTTGTTGGCATTACTACTAAAAATGCCACCGTGTTCTGGATGGATTCAGGTCTGGACTCTGGCTGGGCCGCTCCAACATCTCCTCATTGTTTCCTCTTCACCGTTTCTTCACCACTTTGGCTGCATGTTTCACGTCATTGTCTTGTTGAAGCTCCAATGCTGCCCAAGGAGCAGTGTTCCTGCAGACCTCCTGATGTTCTCCTCTGTTCTCATGAAGCCGTTTCCTCTGACCAGGCTGTCTGGTCCGTCGGCTCAACAACAGCCACGAAGCATCACGTTCCACCACCATGTTGGACCGTGGGGATGCTGCTCTTGGCCTCGGATGCTGCTCCTTTGTCCAGCTTTCTTCTTTGTCCAGCTGAGATTCAGTGTGTCTGTCTTGGGGCTGTTTGGTTTCAGTTGTGACTTGGAACTGACTGAAGACTGACTGATTAAAATGCTGGAGAACATCTGGCATGATGCAGAAAGGTGTGAACAATTTTGGATATGGAATTTTTAGTCAAAAAACTAGTTTTTACAGTCTTTTGTCACTTGTTTATGTCATTTCCAACCACAGGAAACCTTTTGGGAAAATAAGAATTCACTGTCTATGGAAAACTTGGGGCTTATCTGTATATAATCAGTCAGTTAAAAATGAATAGAAAGTAAGCTTATTCCAGTATTATGCCCTTTATGTGCTCTTTAGGTTACTTTCTGCACATCTGGATGTTGTTAATACTGTTGGATAAAGTGCAACATTAAACACGTTCCTGCTTTGTGGGAACTCTGCACCCAAACATGATTTAAAAAAAACAAAAAACAACAACTCTCTCCCGTCTGCCACATTACGCCGCCAACTTTTCATTTTTAAATGCAAAATGTGGCCAGAAACCGATGAGAAATCTGCGCCATGATTCAGCCGCGACTCACATCCCGATGGCCGCTCCCGGAGATAACACGAGCAGACACGCGGGACTACAGCGGCGCTCTAATCCGTGAATGGAGAAGCTAAGTGTCTTCCTGTGGTCAGCCCTCGGTGTCGCTGATTACTGTTATCTGCGCTCGCCTTTGTGAGCGCTAACAGCTTTCACTTTGCTTCGTTAGTCCACCACTAATTCCTTTTCTCACTTCGGCTTTCTTTTGTCGACTTCAAAGGAGGCTCGAAACCTCCTCGTTTGAGTTCCACTTCAAGTCCCTGCCAATAAGAGGAAGGCTCGCGTGAATCCGTCGGTCCGCGGACGCCTTCCCGACAGAGCTCTGCTGCCTGATGCGTGGTTATGATGTGCTGGACTCCAGAGTTCTGGTTCATGAGTCTTTTTTTTTTTCTTTTTTTTTAATGCTTTCGGTTTTATTTCGATGTGTTCTTCAGCGGATGCTTGTTGGGTTGCATGTCGGCGGTAGCTTCTCATGTAGAGTGTAAATGACGTCCGTGTGATTAATAGCTGAGTGTTTTTTTT
>NW_007577938.1:130665-152774 GCF_000690725.1 Stegastes partitus | reverse complement strand
ACACCCAGGGATGAAGCCTGGATATTTGAGTAAAACAGACGTATCCTGTGCACATAAAACCCAGATTTAGCGGGGTAACTTCTAAATCACACGAGGTCCTCAGGTAACACCAGTCCTGTGCAGATACGGTTAAAATCAGAGGAATTCACCCAGACTGCTGTATGAGTGGATCATAGACTGGACAGAGGCAGGCAAAGCCTTACCTTGCCACACATACCATCTTTACTGCAGTTCTTATTGTCCTTGTCTGTCGCCTCTTCTTCCACCTGCAAACACACAGCAGCTCTGAGTAAAAGAGAAAAGTCGACTTCTAGTAACGGAGCTGGTCAGTCTGGAGAGAATCAGACTTTCTTACCTCCTTCCTCCACTTGAGCTCACAGAAGACCCTCTCAAAGCACTCATGCATGTAGTTAAACTGAAACACAAAGAGATTTAGACTCACATTGATGACATGTCTTCCTTTAAAAGAACAGCAACAATAGGAAAACGCTGAAGATCAACACTGCTCTCATGTACCAGCTCATAATTCTAAGGTTGTAGCTAGCAGCTGGTTAGCTTACGTTAGCATAAATACTGAAAATGATAACAGAATACACCTCAAAGCACTGCCAAAACGTACTAACTAGCAGCTTTATGTTGGTTAAAGTCTTCTGCATTTTGTATTTGTATGTATTGACATAATACACAATATTTCTCTGCATTGAGTTCTTTTATTTTAATGTCACAGTTTTTTTTTTTTTCATTACTGTCTATTAAGGTAAACAAACACTTGATCACTGCATTAATTAATACAGTTACTCATGATCATTTTTAAATGAATGATAACGGCCATTATTTACAAGCCTAAAACTCATAATTTCATGTTTGGTATGACTGCAGGAGCTGAAACACTTAAATGAGCAAGAACAACATATTAATATTTAAAAATGTGTGTGATACTTAGATATAAAGCTTCAATGCTTAATTCAGAATCAGATTTAGAAATATTTTATGTATCCCTAAAGGGGAAATTGGTTAGTCTTAGAAATGTAAAAATAAAAGATGAACACGAGCAGAAAAATGTGTCCTAAGTGGAAAAGCATAAAATGTAATATTGTACAAAATAAAAATATATAAATACAGTGTAATACATAATAATAGAGTTATGATTGAAAGAATAATTGATTGAATTAATCATCAATTATTAAATGAATCACAAACTATTGTGATAAAGTTCTACATTCTGCACTTGCAGCTTCTTAAGGGTGATCACTTTGCGGTTTCTTTCTTCCTCTGTGACGCTAAACTGAATATCTACATCATTTCTTGACATTTATTGACTAAAAAAACATTGACTGACTGAGAAAATAATCAGCAGCTGCAGCTCCACTCACATAAGGTGTGAATATCTTGACCCAGCGCGGCTTCTTCTCCCCTCGTGCATATTCAAAGCAGAAGGCCATGCCCTCCTCGTCGGTGTCCCACCTCTGCATCTCCCCCCAGTCGAAGGCGATCACCTGGTTCTGGAGCGACACACACGACACCTTTAATACTCATTCGACTTAGTGCACATGCAGCTAGCGCGCTAACAAACTCTTGCCTCCAGCGTGCCCTCCTCGGTGCAGGCGTGCAGCTTGAAGTGGTGGATGCTGATGGCGGTGATCACGTGGCCTTTACGACGGGAGTCGCAGGAGCAGTGGGGGAATATGATCTCGTTGTAGCCTTCGCATCCTCGGAGCAGACTCAGGTACTGAAGGGGACGGAGGAGGAGGACACGGGAGACAGGATGCTTTTAATATCAACTCTGCAGCTTCTCATATTTAACCGTAACAAACACACAGAGTCGCCGTGGTTATTACCTGAACCCTCACTGATTTAAACTTGGTTTTTTTTACCTGCAGCTTTAATATCTCAAAATGTAAATAACTCACGTTTCTACACCCACGAGAACTGTGTTCGTTTTCTTAGCAGGACTTTAGAACTGTGGGACTGCTCGATTCATACTCCTGCACTGAGTTAAAGGATGAGCAATTAATTGATTTCAATTTGAAACAGCGCGAGCAGCAAATTGCGAAACCTGCAATTTAAAATACGCTCAAACTGCAGCATGTTTAATGTGGGATTTAAACTGTTGCCGTCACGCGTTCGGCAAGAATCTAATGTGGCGACGCTCATCGCAATCGATTTTAAATCTATTACACAGCCGAGATTGAACTGAGGCTTGATTTTCTTTTAAATGTATCACAAATCCAATCGAAATATCCGTCCGGAAACCAGCTCGAGAGTGAGAAACTTCTGCAAAACTTCCTCACTTCCTCTGGAGACGTGCAAATCAGGCCACGGCTTCAGAGGCAGAAGTCAGGCTGGAGACGACATCGACCTCCTTCGACTGATTATCGGATTTGATGTTAACTTTACAACCTGTTCCCGATAAAATCAATGAACCTACAAGTGTGCCACTGCTCCTTCCTTTATCTGTAATCACAACTCAGTAGTATCGATCAATGTCCCACCTACAGAATTATCTGATTGGTTACACATCATAAGCAACAGCCAATCACAATCAAAGGTTAAGTGCATGTAAAACAAAGTTAAACAGGTATTTCAGCAAAGTTTTTTGCTGGAGTGTGTGTTTTTCTCAGTTTGACACCAGAGTTTCATGTTCAGCAGCGTGCCGTGCGGTTTGGCTCAGAGACTGACCATGGACATCTTCTTCTGCTCCGCCAGCTTCTGCAGCTGATAAGATTTCTGCTCAGCTTTGATGAAGCCTTTCTTCACGTCGTCCACGGCCTGCAAAGGAGCCAGAGGGATGTAAATATCACCAAAACAAACAAACAAACAAACAAAAAACTCCATGTAATCCAAATCTTCAAACAATTTCTGCTAGACCGTCTGTGATGAAACTTTTACGGTATAAAATATGGACATTTATAAAGAAATCTGTGAAATTATAGCTTTTCATACCAAATATTTTCCAAGATATGTATGCTTTTAAATTGCCTGTTGACCCACTTTTATCAGGCACATTGATATTCAAGGCTGTTTGAACGACAATATCTCAGGAACTATTACAGATGAATGAAATATTCTTAGTTTTATTTTAACCTCTACAACTCTGTTCAACTTGGATCAGACTATTAACTAATACGGTAGTTTCTGTGGTAGAATTAGTCAAACCTGCTCAATCAGTGATGAAAGCTTAACAAAAATAACTTTTAAAAATGTTTTGCGACCAACTATTTCATATTAAAAGTCTTCTACATGTGTAGTTTTGTGTTATTGTGACCTGCAGCTACATGTGGTTCAGAAAATGTCACTCGTTGACATCTGCATTTCAAAGATTTTCATTAACTTGAGCTCAAAGATGGAACTTTTCATATGACAGCTTCAGTGTTTTTTCAGATTTCAGCTCGACTACAATCAGAGTTTATTTGATCTACTTGTCCAATATTGCTGACTCCTAATTTATGACGAGTTTCAAATGTGAAATATCAGTAAAATTTCAGGTTTTTATCTTGAATAGTTCCTGAAAGGGCTGCAAGGTGGCTCGGTGGTTAGCACCGTTGCCTCGCAGCAAGAAGGTCGCCAGTTCGCGTCCCGGTGGGGACACCCGGGATCTTTCTGCGTGGAGTTTGCATGTTCTCCCCGTGCAGCGTAGGTTCTCTCTGGGTTCTTCCTCCCACAGTCCAGAAACATGTTGAGGTTAATTGGTGATTCTAAATTGTCCGTAGGTGTGAATGTGAGTGTGCTTGGTTGTCTGTCTCTAAGTGTAGCCCTGTGATAGACTGGTGACCTGTCCAGGTGAACCTGCCTTCACCTTGAGTCAGCTGGGATAGGCTCCAGCCCCCCACCACCCTAGTGAGGATTAAGCGGTGTATAGATGATGTATGGATGGATGGTTCCTGAGATGTTGTTGTTCAAACAGCCTCGAATTTCAATGTGTGAAAAAAACCTGGTCGAAGGGCAGTTTTCTAAAAATATACATGTCAGAAAGCACTTAATAAATCAAGCTAAAAGTTCAGAAATACTCTTATAAATATCCAGAGTTACTGCCAAAAAAGTTTCATGCAAATCAGAGATGTTTGAGCAGAAGGACGCTGATGATTTAATGAGTTTGTACGCACCTGGTGAAAGAAGTAGTTGACGGCGAGCTGGTTGTCGTTGAGCAGAATCTCTTCTTCTGTGGTGAAGAGCCACTTGCGCAGCGTGAGGCAGGTTCCCGGGATGGCTGAGGTATAATTCTGTACATACAGTTTGTGGGGGAATTCGTTGGGGGCCAGTTTACGCACTGGAGGCAGAAGGAAAGAGGAAAAAAAAAAAAAAACCTCGAGTTTCACAAGCTTGTTAACTTTTAAATTCTGCAAATTCAAAAATCAAGAGTCTGATTAAGACAGAAATGACTAAACAACAGAACAACAAACATAAGAATAAAACAAGGCTGAAGATGAATTTCAGGAAGTGATTTAACAGATGATGTAACTTTAATTTAAATTTAATTAAAAATCAACCAAAGTCAAACATTTAACTAAAAGCTACCTGATGTGAAAACAAGAAAACGATCTTTCTATTTCTAAGGACATCAGAGAGACTTCAGAGGGTAAAAGACAGCAAACACTTCTAAAATTTTAACCTGCGGCTGATTAAAAACACAGACGACTTTCTTCACAACACCGAGGGATTAAAAAAAACAAACAAAAAAATCGCTTTATTTCTAGTTTGCGCTTCGCCTGAAAGAAGCGAGTTCGAACTCTGCGACCTGCGTTCATCAAATTTCTCTCGCGTGTTTGTTGTAGTCGCGCTTCTGACGGAGTGCAGTGGTTCATGGGGAATTAATTTAGCGGTGTGGTGGGCTGAAAACGCTTTAAAAACTATGACACATCCTTGTAACACTGCGTTACTTCTTTTAAAAAAAAAAGGCCTTTCTTTCTACACAAACAAAAAAAAAACCTGAGAGCGTTCGTGTAGCGTCTCTTTCTGGCACTTGTTAGTCAGCGCTGCCTTCGAGCTATTGGCAGCAAACCACTAAGATGCTTTTGTTTCTCCTTGATATATATATTGAAAAAATACAGGAATTTACTCTAGATGACTTGAAGAATTAGTCGGAAAGAATTAAATCTTAAAAAACCATTTGGGTGATTTTATATTAAGTGCAAAATTTGAGTTAAAAAAAAAAAAGAGCTAAAAAAGCTATTTGTAGCCGTTACATGGTGTCAAACTGGCAAAGCTGTATGAAGTTGTTGTTTTTTTTGCTTTGGACTGCATTCAGATGTGGCTTTGAACTCGTCATGCAGAGCTTTGTTTGTGCTGCAAACTAATTAGTCGTGTAGCAACGAGCGACGACTGACAGAGAACCTGTTTCTGGTCGACGTCGTCCTTTCTGTAGCCAAAAATATTTCCGTTCAACTGATTGTTTTTTGCGACCAAATCTTCGTTTTCCTAATCTTTACTCATTTTGCTGCTCACACGTGGAGTCTGAATGTCAACAAACTCTAAACAAAGTTAAGAAAATGTTTCCAAGAAGCCTTAAATCAGAAAAAATAACGTTCTATCAGAAATCAAACTTCTCTGACTCAGAATTGTGGGAGTTTTCTTTTTGTATCGAACAGCAAAATAAACTTGCAGCAGGACGTGTTTGAGTTAATTTGCAAATGAAACGTTGGGGCTGACGCTGTTTTCGGTGGAGAAATGAGCACAGATTTCCAGATTTCATAGATGTTTCCTGCTCACCAAAGGTGTGGTTGATGACCTCGAACAGAGCGAAGTAGCTCGCCGTCACGCTGTCCATCCCCAGTTTCATGACCACAGCCTGGGAGGCAGAAGGAAAGAGTGAAAACAAACAGTGGAACAAACACGGATGACTTTAATAAGGTCATACAGGTGCATGTTACCTGGTACACCTGGTCTGTGGTGGAGTTTTTGCGAACTCTGACGGTGAGCGTGGTTTTGTCGGGCATGGCTATTCTCAACTCCACGTCTGACACGCCGTTATAGTTCTGGGTCATGAGAAAGACAAACTGGACGGTGAGTAACAGACGCCGCATGAGCTGTTTTTTCCAACTTCTTTAAATGTGTTTTTTTTACCTCGTCTGATTCAGACAGGAACTCCTGCATGATGTCACTTTCTCCAATTACCCGAACAGAGCACACTGCCGAGAAAAAAAACACATATTATTAGGAGAAGTCTTTTTAGGCGTGTGTGAAAAATAAAGTGGTTATGCAACGGTGTAGTTACAGTAAAGCCCCAAATTATTCATAGCCAGGCAGGATATTCAGTTATAGTGGACAATCTCAACACTTTTCTCAGTTTGTAGTGTTTTAGAGGGCTGTGAGAAATGGCAGGAACGCTGTAGGAGCTGCATTTTGTAAAACATTGGCAGTAATTTCAAGGATATGAATAATTTTGGATGTGGCATTTTGCGTAAAAATGGGGAAAAAAACAACATAGAAATAGTAAAGGTTTATCATTAACATCTTAACACAATGTCAATGGCATTTCCAGCCAGAAGAAACACACTGGTTACATAGACATTCACTTTAAATCAAAAATTAGGCATGAGTGTGAATCATTTCGGGCTTTACTTTACTGTGCAGCAAGCGAGAGGCATCTGTTTAACTTTCAGGCTTTTGAATTCTCTCTCTCTGAATTCTCTCATGACGTCCATGAAAAGTTTTATCTTATTAGATTTTTATCAAAAAATGGCAATAATTTCAAGAGCATGAATGATTTTGGATGTGGTATTTTTGTTTTAAATGTGAAAAAAGACAATAATAAAACAACAAAAATAACCAAAGACTGTCATTAACATCTTGAACAAAATGTTTTTTGTCACTTGTTTATGTCATTTCCAGCCAACAGAATCCCTCTGGTCAAATAGAAATTCACAATAAATACATATTTGGCATGGGAGATGCATAATTTTGGGCTTAACTGTGTGTACTTTGGCAGTATTCCTGCCAAGCTTCCCTCCACTTTATGACCTGTTGCTTATTCTGGTGCTTGTTGAGATGCAGGACAAGTTTAAAGACGAACAGACTAATCAATCTTAAACCCATAAACCTCTGAGAGGATGATACGAAGCTATGCAAGCACCCCCCACGTCGCTCACCTTTCTCCAGGTATTCCTCCAGGCCTCTGCGCCGGGCGTCCAGCTGCTGCTCCGACAGGGAGAAAGGCCATTTCCCAGGCAGCTTGGGGAACGTGAAGTTGGCAAACTCCCTCTTCAGGTTCTGGTGGAGGATCACAAACTCCCGGTAGCGCTTGGAGCACAGCTGTCTGCCTGCCATGTACACGTTGTACACCTGGAGGACAGAACAGAGCATATTTAAAATGAAAACAAGTCCAAAACACCACAACTAGGATTAAGAAAACTGTAATTTTCTCATATGTTCAGCGCTTAGCTTCATCTATGTGCTGTATGTGTTGGACCAGATGCACACGCACCACAAACTTCTCATGGTTGAGCTCGGTGTGCTTGTAGCTGGGCACGGAGATGGGCACGGCCTGCTTGTCGGAGTAGTCGTAGCAGGACTGAGCCGACCCGTCGTCTCCGGGGTCCAGGCAGTCGGCCTCCTGCGGCGGGACGGACAGCACGGCCAGGACCAGCTCCCTCTCGCCGGCCCGGATCAGATCCACCACCTGCTTGTGCGTCGCTCCTTCCACGTTCACGCCGTTGCTGTCGAATGAAAGACGTAGATGTTAGTGGGGTGAGAGTTTTATTTATTACTCGCATCTACAAAAACTCACTGGACAGTTTGAAAGACATGTTATCTTGTTTAAAATATTTAAAATTACACTTTTTACCAGAGCTAGAAACTGTAAGAACAGAAGAAAGAGTCAGATTTTTAGCGTTCAGACGGTCCTTCAACTAATCATGTGGCAAAAACAACCAAATCTAGGCGTAAAATCATCATAAATGATCAAAACTATTTTATTCTGCATGTATAATTTTAAATAAGTTGCATAAGATCCTGCACAAAACAACAAATTGGGCACACAGAGACAGAGAATCGATGATAGCTTAGCTGTGGGCAACAAATTCTGACTATTCGGTTGAACTGCTGGCAGCGTTTACACAGAGCAGACAGGAGACAAACATGGAAACTAATCAGAAAACATCGTTGAACAATAAAATAAATGCAGCAAGGCTCAGAAACAGTGAACAGAGGAGCAGGGAGACACATTCAGCATGGTGAAACATCTTTCTATAGTTGATGTGCACAGTCGTGTGAAAAAGTTTGTGGAGGTTACAAAAAAACATAAATAGCAAAATATTCCTAGCATGTGAAGCCTCCATTTCTTTTTCCAGTGTTGGTAACACTTGTGAACACTTGGGAAAACAGTTCTCTCTCCTTCTTTGTGGTTGTTCTGTTTCCACAGAGGTGCAGGACTTTATATTGCAGAGAAAGATGTCACAGGAGCACATAAAATAATAAAAACCACAAACCTCGGGGTTCATATTCCCAATCTGACTTGTGATTTTCTGCTTTTAACAAGACTGTTTGTGTCTGTGAAACGTTCCTACGCCACTCTTGTATTGGACTGAAGTATAAAAAACGACTATAAACGTCAAATTACGACTCAGTCAACACGTGACTGCACTGAGTAGGGAAGCCGGCTGATGGCATGTCACTCCAGTTAGTCGTATATGTCGGTTTTATAGCGGCCTGTGGTTTGTATTTCATTCACACATTCTGCTTTCCGTCGCTTGATATTGATGGAGCGCCGTTAGCCGGTGATCAAACTGTCACATCACTGCTGCACATTACATTATATGTGAATCTGATGCCAGTGACGTAACCTCATGAAGGAGTGTGTGTCAATAAAACACAACGCTGCTGTGGGATCAGCACACACTCAGCATCGCCGTTCATCAAATTATGAGATTCTTGGCTCAACTGGAAGAATCATTGAAACCGAAGTGCCAAAAAAAAGTGAATACAGAGCGTAAATGGGCTCCAGCTTGGAAGCAGCTCCTGTTTTATGCACAGTAGTGTGATTACTCTGCTCCCTCAGGAACGAGACCTTGGGTTATGTCATGAGCACAGCTGCACCGGAGCGACGCTGGGCGTGTGCACGTCGACAGCCATGTGTCAGAGGCATGACGGTGCTAATGATAGAGCTGCACAGACCTCACCTATAGTTAACTCTGCCCTGCACGGTCCCGGCGTCTCTGCTCAGCATCACCTCAGGCTATTTCAGACGCTTTAAAACAGGAGCGGCATTCGAACGAAGCCGAGATATTTTATGCATTTAAACTATTCAAGCAACGGAAATGTTAGCTTGGATGCACAAGCTGGACAAACTCTTTTAAGACAATATGAGCGAATGTTATCTGCATAAACCTGAATAAATCCAACTCAATGCTCACAATTTGTGCGGCAAAAAGTACAAGAGTCCGGCTTCTAATTTTATTTGTCGATTATACTGTTGATTCATTTCTAACCAATTCGTTGTTCGGTATAAAAAGTCAGAAAATGGCAAATATGTTTTATCCAACAACTTAGAAACCTGGAAAATATTCACATTTTAAGAAGTGTTTTTTCCTGAAAGAATTACTCAAACTGATCGATCGAGTATCAGAATAGTTGGCTTAATGGAATAATGAACTAAAAAAGGACCTAAATGATGTGCTCCTGACATTTTTCTCCTTATTTTTGTGTACACAGAGTTTGAAAAGAGATGCACGGATCAGAATCTGAAAAGCAAAATTAGGCTCCGAAAAGGAAGATTTGGTCGCGAAAAGAAATCGAAAAGAAATCGATCGAATGGGAATATTATGGTTACAGAAAGGGTGAAGTTGACCTTGAAGCTGCTTCCACCACAAAAGGCAATTAATTAGTCTGACCATTTAAATCAGCCACATCTAAATGCCATTAAAGCACAAAACTCTTTTGGATGTGTACATGTGCACCTGAGAAAGGTTCCAAACTACCTCTTTTATTAGATTTTATTTTATTTCTGACACAGCGATGATTAATTCTTTTCAACCTGTATTTCTTCACATCACAGTTTTGTGCAGCCCTAATATTCACCAGATAAACAACATTTTTTCAGGTAATAACTGATTTTTTTTCCCCTGTTTGCTGATGAACGCATTGACCTTCATATTTGATAAATACATGTTATTTGTTTTTTTTGGAGATGTTAGGGGTCTGTGAGTTGGGTTGAGGAGGTAATAGATGCTTATTCACAGAGTTTGTTGTCGTGCAGCTCCACAGGAACAGGAGAGAAACACTGAAAAGCAGGATCTGGTTGCAAAACAAAATCAGCTTCAGCGACAGAAAGGATGATGTCAACAAAAAGCAGGAAGTCTGTCGGCAGCGTCTGCAGTTGTTGCCACCACACGATGCAACATGAGTCATTTTGATCACGTAAATCAGCACCACAAAGCCTTGCAGTGTTGCATCACATGAAAAAGATTCTAATCTGTGCTTTTCTAACATTTTTTTTCCCCTTTCTATGCAGATGTACACTCTTAAAAAATCCCACCAATCATTTTAGATGAATCAGATAAAGTTATTCGAATCATTTGGTGAGAATCTTGCATTTTTTTTCATGCTGCAGAAGAAGAAAATATTGCTGTTCAGTCCTAGTGCACTGGCAGTTGGGAGGGAGAGCTGAAAAAAAAAAAAACGACTCTGAAACAAGCTGAACAATCCAGGACAGGAAAGGCTCCACTTAGAACTTCTGACTGACGGCTCATCCGTTATGTCATGGCGGGGCTTAAGCTGGCAGCGTGACACCGGGCTAAAGCTCAGCGGACACATGCTCTCTAATACCAATGGTGGCACCAGATAGCTGCACATTAATATGCAATCAAGTAAAGAGAGGCCCTGTGAGCCGCCTGCACGCACAAACGGGGCAAAGCTGAAACCGGCGCCGCTGAGGAAACAGGATGATCGCGTAGGTACGAGAAAGACTCAAACAGGAGACACAAATGCAGCCGCTCTGCAGATGTAGCAGGGGAAAGAGCAAACGTCTTCTACTGCACAAAACGCAGACTAAGCAGTTTGGCAGCGCTTCCCTTCCTGCAGCTTTACGGTGATATAATAAGCACCTGACATGGTGGCCTTTGCACCGACGCTATCAGCACTTCTGACTTGTGATAAACAGTTTATAAGAAGTGTCACCTCTTCTGCCGTCGTAATGTAGGCAATATTTTTTTTTTATTTTGTTCGCACTGTGGCTCACACATCTTCAATCTGCTAAATTCGTTTTCAGTTTAACATTTATGCATAACCTTTACAACCACACAGGCTGGTTACTCTGCAATAAAGCCTGAAAAGCAGGAGCTGTTTATAAATGTGCAAAGAAGTATTGATCAGCCAGAGAATAGCAGGGGCACTATAGCTCTGCAGGCACTTCACTCTGGGTATACTTAGATGCTGTGTACAGACTGTGCCTGGACAGGAAGGCAAAAATACTCCACGGAACACTGTCAGATCTTCTGCTGAATGAGTGTGTAAATATCGAGCCATACAGTGTTTGGGCCTGTCGTATCCACTGCATGTTTTTCGGATATTAAATTTATCAGAATAAATACAGTGATCAAAAGGTTGAGCAAAATAGCTGGTGTAGGGGTGAAACAAAAGGGAGGACATCCAATATCCCTTCAATGTCACAATACACAAAATTGTACCACCTTACAGTAATTGCACTATTTTTAGGTTTAACAGCAGAGTATTTGCTCTGATGTAAAATTAAAAATACACTTTGTGCACTCATGCAGCCCCATATCATGATGCTGCCACCTCCGTGCTTCACTGTCAGGACGATGCATCCACTGTGGTGGTCCTGGTCAGGTTCACACCAAACATGCTGGACTCAACACATTTATCTTCATCTGAGCAAAGAATGCGCTCCCAACATTCATCAGGCTTCTTTTCGTGTTATTTAGCTAGGTATAATCTTGCAATTTCTTTTCCAAAGCGCAAGCAAGGGTGTTTTCTTGTCTTCAGGTCATAGAGGTTGATGCTCACAGTGTCTGAGCTTCACACTAACTCTGGTTTCCACTGATAACCCCTGTACCAAGTCTGGAGCAGCTGCCTTTGTCTGATTTTCACAGCTGGATTGTGAAAGTAGTTCACTGTCTGTGGAGTCATTTCAGGAGGACGACCACTGCAGCCCTGATTAGTGCTACTATGGCTCCTGGTTATTACTACAACTGTGTTTCCACTGACTTGTAGCTACTCACTTACCTTCCTGTCCTTCATCTGAAATCTCACAATCAGATTTGTTCAGTTTCCTCTCTCAATTCTTTTTCCATGTGGAGCCATGATGCAGACACAGCAAATAGGTCCAAAACTGAAAAAGCTCACAGCTCATTTTAGAGCCATATTCATGCAGTTAGACTGATTGGAAATCACAGGTGGACTCAGTTTAGTTTCGGTGATCATTTATTGCTTTGAGTTTCTATTTTGGGGCCTGAATTTTCAACACCATCTTTCTAAAGTGTCTGTTTTTGATTGTTTATGGGAGCAAACATCCTACTATTCAGCTTAGAAATAATGCAATTACTGAGGTGATACAATATTCAATCATTTACCATTTAAACGATCCTGCTCAGTGGCGTATTCGCTGCTTCTGCATACCCTACATACATCCACATGCATGCACACAGAAATAATGGGGTCAACAAACTGCTAGGTTACTGCAGGCCATGCCTTAACAAAGCAGTGTGCAAAAACCAGCCAATCACACAGAGAATTTTAGAGGGCAAAACCAATCAGAAATGAACTGAAGGCATCCCTCCCTTTCTGCATCACCTTATTCTGTGCACACAGACACACTGAAGCGCCAGTGCTGATGCTGGGCTGGATGCTGTGTGTCCTTCTCCATAGCAACAGAGTCTAACATCAGCAAGCCATCTCCATGCATACTAACACCTCGAGCCTGAATGCAGCAGCCACAGCACCGGTCAATACTGGGTTAGTTTGGCAGGGTCACTGGTGGTGGTGCTGATGTTTGAGTCATGGTGCATGTAAACATAGTGCTGCATGCAGGACACAGTGATATGAGTGTGCACACCTGAGAGTATGTGGCATGCTGTGGCTTAGTTCAAGTGTGAGGGGAATCAGTAATGATGCCTGGATCAAACACAGACCCTCCTTTCATTGGGATGCTCTGCCCTGCAGGATGCACACAGTGGCAGCCTGACTGAGGTCCCAGCGGGCAGTCAATGATGCCCAAAAGTCCTCCTTGCATTGAATTTCACTGACGGAGATGAAAGAGTTATTACTTAATTAGCTTGGAGTTAAGCTAACACAGTTAGCCACTTACACCTCCAGGATGCGGTCCCCCTTCGAAATACCGGCTCTGTCGGCGGCTCCTCCCGGCAGCACGGCGCTGACATGCTGCAGCGGCGCGTACAGCTCCCCGTTAATGCTCCGTAGCTGCCCTCCTTCGCTCACTTGCCCCCGAACGTTGAAACCGTAGCCCGAGTCAGACTTCACTATCCGGACTAGCCGCGGGCCCGAGGTAACGGTTGTCGCCGTCTGGCAGCTGCCTCCGCCGCCGGTGACCGGTGTAACGTCGCCGCTGCCGGAGCCGTTCCGGGACGAAGGATGGGGCAACGGAGGGACCGAGGAACAAACTCCTTGTCCCTCGACGTCCGCCATTTCTCTACGCTGTTTGTATCATCCACTCCGGTGCGGCTAACGTTAAATATCCCGCAAACATTAGCTTGTAGTAGCAGGCTAATCAGCTCGGCTAGCTAACCGACCGAGCTGCTCCGGGAAGAGCCGAAGGTGGCCGACGATTCGCGAGAGTCAGCCCAGGGTGTTTAGGACGCGTTCGGTTTGGATCACCGCAGAGCTGCCTGAGCCGAGGGCTAGGACACATTCACTTAATCCTACATTACTTTTTTTTCTTAGCAAATGTTGATGATTAATCGTGATTTTTTTTAATCTTATGAAAAGTTTCTTCTTACCGGAAATGACACAAACTAAACACCGTTAAACATCAGTACAGATAATAATGATACATTTTAACTAAGGTTTGAACAATATGGGTTTTATGTTTTTTGTTTGTAGTTTCTTAATTTTCTCTATTCGGTCTCTTTTGTTGCCCACTAAGGTCCACACCTTAAATCATTATTAATTGTAATGTTCTCCAGACTCTTTTCAGGTTAATCTGTGCCTGACTTCTAACTTAGCTGCTAGCTGTTAGCATTAGCCACCTTGAGAGGAGCCAACTTCCGGGTTTGTGTTTCTTGTTCAGTTTTTGCAGTTTCTGCTTGAGAAACATTTCTGAGTGACTACAGACAGAGAGGAGGCTGCACCAGACCTGAAGTGGCTCATTTAATAAAAAATAGAGATACAAATAATCGGGAAAATGCCAAATATTGGCCATGATAATTGATCTATCCAGAATTGTATCTATTTCTATGTTTTATTTTGTTTGTTGACATTTTTACTAAAATGCTGTGGCCCAAAATGATTCACACTCTTGAAAATATTTGCAAATTTTGGATGAAACGCAGCTTCTATTTTATTCCAAATATTGCTTCTAATTTCCACCATGTTCTAGACGTTCTAATACACTATAAAGTGAGAACCGTTGAGATTATGAAACCTGAGAATTAAACTGAAGAGCCAGATAGTACAGTAAAACACTCAATTATTTATAGCCTTATCGTAGTTTGATTTAGACTATCTGATCAATAGGTTTCTTCTTGCTGGGAATGATATATACAAGCAACAAAAGACAGTAAGACATTGTGTTAAGTATGTTAATGATGAATTTGAACTATTTTCATCGTTTTTTTTTTTAAATGTTTTTTTTTTGCACGTTTATTTATTTATTTATTTAAATATTTGTTTTTTTCTACCAGGTTCTAAAGCGTTCTGTAATTAAACTAGATATCTCTCATTTAACAAACAAATCAATTGCTTCTTTTTCTGGTAATTGTTACTTCATATTTACATAAGATTCCATCCAACAGTCATGCATTAAATATCTATTTATGGCCTTTTTATGTCAAAAAATTTAATGCCCTTTAAGAAAATTAAAGTTATATTGGTATTCATTTGCAGGTATTTAATGTTATTTTATATCCATCCATCCATTATCTATACACCGCTTAATCCTCACTAGGGTCGCGGGGGGGCTGGAGCCTATCCCAGCTGACTTAGGGCGAAGGCAGGGGACACCCTGGACAGGTCACCAGTCTATCACAGGGCTGTTATTTTATATGAGACAGTTAAATTCACAGGCTGTTTTGTCAATATTAGATACATTTTAGATAGAAAACAAATCATAGAATTATGCCCCTCATTCATTCATTCATTCATTCATTCATTCATTCATTCATTCATTCATTCATTCAGTGAGTTAAATGAGCTCCCCTTCATTTGATATGGTTCTTGATCTGATCCACAACAGCACAGTGAAATAACTGAACAACAAACACCAGAGGGCAGCATCAGAGAAGCAGCATCTGCAGAGGAGAACCTGATAATAAACAGAACATTGACTGAAATCTGTATAAACACAAGTTTTAAGATGATTCTGAGACATTATGTAGTCTTAAATTCAACTTTTTAAGCATAACATGCAGGTACACGTCACATTTCTATTAATAAAACATTCACACAGTGACAGAGCAGTGACATGTCGCTGATAAATGATGAGCTGACAGACTCCCCTCTTAATGAACCCGTTAAATGAAACTGTGCCTCATGTTATTCAGTTAGGACTGAATAATTCATTGATTTTAAATCACAAAAGCTGCAGTGTAGGATAATTATTACACAGCATGTCAGACCCAGAGTTTGTTCTTAATTATCTTTATCTTTTATCAACTTGATTGCAGAAAATTCAGCACGAAGATGCTGCTCCAGAGCCATGAAAGGTCCTATAATATTATATTTTTTATTAATATTACTTTATTTATTTCTCTAAACACTGTCACAGCTTTTGTGATAATTGTTTTACCTTCTGTGCCTTTTATATGTAAAGAAATCAATGTTTGAAGCAGTTTATTTTTAAATTAGAATATAGAGCATTTAATATTTTGATGATTAAACTTTTTAAGAATCTGAAATCTTAAAAAAATCACATTGCAATTAAATATTTTCCCCAAATACTTCAGCCCTGTGCAGCACAGAGTCAGGCTCATGATTTTTCATAGTATTTGCAATTATTTTTTATTTTATTTTTGTTGTTGTTGTTGTTTACAAACAGACACAAAACAATATTTCAAAATGTGAAATCTTTTATTTTCTTCATTGGTCACTTCTGTGAATCAAAATCTCCAAATTCAGCACATTTCACTTCCCTCAGATCTCCATGTCAGTCCATCCATGACTGATATCTGTGTGTTTAAATCTGGTTTTCCTTCTTGATAATTGGAAGCACTCATTTTTATTTTATTTTTTAATTTATGCATTCATTAATCTAGAAAAAAAAGTTGTTCTGAAGAGCGTTCAGGCCATCTCGTAGAGCATGCTGAGGGTCACCGCGAAGCTGACAAACTCCTTGAAATCCACTCGGCCGTCGCCGTCTTCATCCAGAGAGTCGAAAAAGTCCTTTATTTCCGCTTTGCTCATGTCCTAGTGAAAGAAAGCAATTGTTAGATCATTCTCATTTAGCCTTTCAGTCGTGAGATGGTCTGCACCTACTCACTTCTGTTCCGGGAACCTCGTTGTGCAGCATCTCTGTGAGCTCTTTCTTGGTCAGGGTTCCTTTCTCGTCGCTGTTTCCGGCGTACTTATCGAAGAGCTCCTTCAGAGATGTGACCGCTTCCGAGACGGTAGTCATGGTGGCTGCGGGGGGAAGATATTGTTGCCTTCTTTAGCCGCTTTTCAAGACATATGATCCAGTGCAGGTGGTGCAACAGAGAAGCAAACTGGTAGTTTGGTGTGACGGGAAAATTTTCATTTACTTTGCATTTAAAAGCTGCTTAGTTCCATCACACACTTCTATAAGCTGCCCTCACTGATTCATTTTCACTTCCTTACTGCACATATGTTCATCTTTTTAAACTTCATGAAGCCTTTAAAAGGAAATCTTGGTAGCTGTACATGTTACATACCAACTATTGAGACGAATCAATGCAAAATCATGATAAAAACATTGCATTTTAAGCAGAAGGTTACAGAACATTTGCTCTTACCAAAGTTGCTCGTGTAAGTCGAGACGATGGAGGAGTTGAATGTGTGAAGAGACCGCAGACCCCAGACCTTTTTAAAACAGGCTTCGACCCACCTTCTTTCCAGCTCCCCTCCCCTCTGTCCGTCTTTTCCTCTTCATCCTGTCGCTTTTCTTCATTCTTTTCTTCTTATCTCCAAATTGTCAAAGTCGTTTTTTTTGTTTTGCTTTTAACTAACGCCTCTGACGCACCAGGAATACCGGTTTGAGCTGTCAAGACGTCTGTTTTAGCTCTCAAATAGCAGAAATGTGATTTTTTTATTAGATAATGACTGATTTATGTCCTTTGTTGGTAACATTGACACCCAAACAGACGATTGCAGTAAAGCTGACAAGCAAAGAAAATGTCAGCGTAGATGCTACATATTATGTAGTGTAAAATAGTGATGTACACAGGTTTATTATCTCATTTGTCACTTTGATCTTGCAGCATTTGATGCTACTTACTGATCAGAATTTACGGCAGCAGTTAAACCAACACAGTTAAAGTCGTAAAAGATCATTAGCATCAATAAATTATGATCATTTCGCTTTATTCCACCGCAGAAAGAATGCATATTAATTTAGAATTAAATGATAAATGTAGCATGCACATTTATAAACGCTGTGCAACATCGATTTTTCTTCATTTACTAGAATATATGCAATTCAGTTTTCTATTTACGCACAGTCTGTGCAATATTAATGTATTATCAGTATTTTTATGCATCAAAAATAAGTGCAATACCGCTGATGTGTGCAATAAGGTTATTTTTTAGATTTAGGACTAGTATATGTTGGTTTATTATTATTCTACTTTCCTTCAATGTTTGTCTCTGCTGCTGTGACGCTGCAAATCTCCCCACTGTGGGTTTAAGAAAGTTATCTTGCCTTATGCTCAGCCGTATGTATTGCCTTGATAACATCTAGTCACACGATGAGAATCCAGCTGCCCTTCATGCCTTCCACGCTACATCACTCTCCTCTCTTAAACTATTTGGTAATTGTTGCACATCCCCCTTTAGCACTTTTAGAATTCAAGTTTCACAAAGTGCTTTGACAGCTAGAAAAAAACCCAGAAGGCAAAGTAGGATAAAGCTAAAACAAAAAGATCACAGCACCGCTTTAACAACTGAGCCAAATTACTTTCAAACAGAGAAACAGAATGATGCTATGAATTTATCAAGTATTATATTCAATATTAAAGGTAAAACTCTAAGATGTGGTATACTGGGGCAGTTATCTGATTATTTTAAAATTATTAAAGCATTAATGAAGCAAACACAGTGTTCACGTTATCTATGTTAGATTGGGAAGAATAACTGTATTTAAAAACTATGCTGACAAACATTAAAAAAACAGTACAGTTTTGTAAAGCAAAGAGAAATAATGATGACGGCTCCTTTCCTGCAGAGTCTGAAGGTTCAAAATGCTGTTTGTTGGAATCCATTAACTGCCATCATTTTGCCCGATGTGAGATATCTGTCTTTGCTTGCTTTCTCTACATTTTAGCACCAGATTGCATCCGAGCTTAAGCGCTGTTGGTTTCTGCTAAAGTATATTTGTCTGCAGCGTGCCGTGTGTTGCACTCATGTTCTCTGTTTTTGGGAAATTAGGCTGCTTTACTATGTACACTGTCTGCCGAAGCAAAAGAGGAAAAAAAAGCCAAACAAGTGTGAGTTCTTCCCTGTGCCATATCACTTAAATGTTCAACAATTCAAAGTTGTGTCACCTTGCAGTAATCAGATTACTTCTAAGTTCACAGTAGGGTATTTGCTTAGATGTCTAATTAAAAACTATTTCCAAAATTAAAATTCACTGCAACAAAAGTCAGTCGTACAGTCACTACTGGGATTCAGATCTTTCATTTTTATATAAATAATTGTCTCATATGTATGACATAGACAATACCACATTTCTGGAGAGATGTTCTGCTATTCTTTATGCTGTTCTTTCCTCATTTTCAAGTTCATCCTTTGTAGAAACTCTTAAGTCAGCACAACAAAGTCAGCACATCTGAATGAAGGATACCACATTTCTGCAGAGATGTGCCGATATTCAGACTATTTTTCAGCTGCTCTTTGCTGGAGGGCTTGTGTTGCTCTGCCGGTCTCTTTTAAATACCCCAAAGATGTTCTGTTGGATTCAAGTCAGGCAACATACTTGTCCAGGTCCTAGTTTCTGACTTCATTCTTCTGTAGAAACTCTTGTGTGATTTTGATCTCTGGATGGTTCTTCTACTGGAATATTCCTCTTCTTCCAGCTTATGCAGACTGGGAGTCATCTAGTCAGCCAGTATTCTGGTTTATCCTCAGACATTCATCTATAAATGTCATCAACACCTTCTGCCCTCATGCAGCCCCATATCATGATGCTGCCACCTCCGTGCTTCACTGTCAGGACGATGCATCCACTGTGGTGGTCCTGGTCAGGTNACATGCAGTGATCGTCACAAACACACAAAGAAACTCACATCACTCACAATTTAAGAGTTTATTCTCTTCCAGGATTAAACACAGACTTCTTTGATAAAACCGTGTACATTGTTGGAACTTTTGCCATTTGAGTGTTTTACACTTTTGCACTTGATGGTCTGTTTTTATTCTGAATCATCATCAAGGGGCTGGCCCTTCTCCTTCTTCTCTTGAAGTTTCTTCACCAAACGGGAGAAGACTTTAAACTCCTCAAAGCTGAGCTGGCCATCACCGTCATCATCCTTCCTCTTAATTATTTTGGGGACACGCTTGAGGAGTCTCTCCTGCAGAACACGTTGTTGCAGTTAGACAGCAGAACATGCGATGAAAGGTGAGTAACATGCAGAACAACAGGTGCATAGAACTGAAGCAGGTAAACTGAACATGTCTCTTACTTTGATGTCATCCTCCCAGATTTCTGCTTCAATCATTTCCTTGAATTCTGCTTCGCTTAAGAGCTCATTGTTACCAGCATACTTTTTAAACATTTTCTCGATATCTTCCATTGCAGCAGCTGGAGAACAACATGAAGAAGGATTTTAAGCCATAGAAAATGGAACACAGAATTTAGTTTTTTTAAATCACAAATTGCTTTCCCTCCCTCTGCAGCTTTGTCTCCATCAGTACTTACCTCAGAGTTCACCAGGTGAAGAGAAGTCAGGTCTGAGTTCAGATGAGACTGATGCTCACTGAGGACAAACCTCCTTTTTATAGCAGCAGACTCAGTGTTTCACATGCAGGTAATTATAGATGAATGTCAAAGAACAGGTGCTGAATCATGGACTAGATATGCAGCCAACTCCTTCCAAACCAGCTTCACAGGTCCATTTGTGCCAAATGTTGCCAACAGAACCTTTTATTATTCAACAAAAGACAGATTCATGTTTGCGCTACTATTATTTGGTCAAACATCCATTTTCACCTCAGTTAGTGACAAGACTCAGGTTTAGGATCCAAGCGCAGGACTCGAGAGTGGGAGTGAATAAAAGTATTTATTCACAAAAAATATCTAAATTACAACACAGAAAACCTCTCTTCAGGTCACTGGACAGAAAAACCACACAAACAAAAAATCACAGCAAAGCTGGAGAACAAAGCATCAAAATAAGGAAACAAGAAATCAGGAGCACTTAGCTTAGAGCTGTGGACGGTCAAGACGGCACAGGGACAGTACATGAACACGACACACTGNACTTTCTCCTGCAGAACACGTTGTTGCGGTTAGACAGCAGAACATGCGATGAAAGGTGAGTAAAATGCAGAACAACAGGTGCATAGAACTGAAGCAGGTAAACTGAACATGTCTCTTACTTTCATGCGACAGTCGTCGCCGATTTCTGTTTCAATCATTTTCCTCAATTCTTCTTCGCTTAAGAGGCCATCGTTACCAGCATACTTGTCGAACTTTTCCTGGACACAGTCATCGGCCATTGTAGCAGCTGGATAAAAACATGAATGAGGATTTTAAGTCATAAAAAATGGAACACAGAATTTAATGCCTTTAAATCACACAGATTAAAATGAGAATAAAGTTAAACTAAGATGTCTGCAAATATTGTAAAGCTTTATGAAATCTCCGGACAGACAGCAGGTTTTTCTCCTCGTCCTGCTCAGAATCTGAATATATTACAGCCTGTTTATTACTTTCCCTCCCTCTGCAGCTTCGTCTCCATCAGTACTCACCTCAGAGTTCACCAGGTGAAGAGAAGTCAAGTCTGTGTTCAGATGAGACTGATGCTCGCTGAGGAGAAAACCTCCTTTTTATAGCAGCAGACTCGTAATGTCTGACATGCAGATAATATTAGATACAAATAAAAAAACAGCCGGTGATTCATGTAGTGGAAATGTGTCCCACTCCCTGCAAACCAGCCTCACCGGTCTTTTTTTTTTTTGTCGAACGTTACCAACAGAACATTTTTCATTCAACAAAAGACATTGCGCTACGTGTGTGTTTGCAAAGTGCTTGTTAGGCAGGTGGAGTCGATCATCTGAAGGTTACAATTCGTTTTTTTATTTACTAGCTGTGAGGTGGAGAAATTCTGTATGTCAGAGTTGAAACAGCGTCTTTACCTCGTGTGCACGTGCGACATGGAATAACCTGCAGAACAATCAGGTTTTTGCTCTCAGCTGGTCTCAGTTTGGTTGATTCATTTGTGAAATTAGATTTAAAAGGTTTTCTTTATTTTTTTTTTTTTTCCTTTACTAACTTTGCCTTTTAGGATTTTTACTGTCACTGTTATGATCCAGCCTCTAGGCTCAGCTGGATGTAACACAAAACCAGATGGAAATGGTTCAGGTGATGCAATTTATTGCTCAGTAACGTAAATGAACATAGCACAGCTGTGACGATACAAAAGAAGCTGGTGGATGTTGCTAAAAATCAAAGAACCAAACGAAGGCTAACAGAGTGCTGAACGCTGGCTAACAGAAAATAAAACCAAACTCCTTAGCCATGATTCAATCTGACAGCAACATCTACACATAACAAAAGAAACTAAAACAAACTAGTGCCTCAAAACATACAGTAC
>NW_007577938.1:119153-124715 GCF_000690725.1 Stegastes partitus | reverse complement strand
TACGAGGGGGTGGAGGAGGCTTGGCAGTTGGCACCAGAGGACTGTTTTTCACTGGCTTGACCGTTGACACATGAAATGTGGCCACCCCACATTTCATGTGTCAACATGAGACAGAGAGAGACAGGATTAATAATCTTGGAATTAGGGTAGGGACCCACAAATCTGGGTGCCAGTTTCTGAGATGTCACATGAAGTGGTAAGTTCTTGGTTGAGAGCCAGACCCTCTGGCCCTGTTGGTATTCTGAAGCCGGATCATGACGTCGATCCGTCAACTTCTTCATCCGAGCCGCATTGCAATTGAAGATCCTGCGAGCAGCGATCCAGACCCAATGGCAACAGCGAATAAGGACGTGAGCTGAAGGGACCACCACCTCCTTCTCATTCTCTGGAAACAGTGGGGAATGTCCAACTGGAAAGGAGTGAGACTTGTGGCAGATGTGGGAAGGGAATTGTGAGCAAACTCTACCCAACTGAGTTGGCGACTGCAGGAGGCAGGGTTTTGGGAAACCAGACAATGCAGGCAGGTCTCCAGCTCTTGATTAAGCCTCTCAGTCTGTCCATTTGACTGTGGGTGGTAACCAGAGGAAAGGCTCACCTTGGCCCCTATCAGGGAACAAAAATCTCTCCAAAAATGGGAAACAAACTGGGGGCCCCAGTCAGACACTACATATTTGGGAAAACCATGAACACAAAACACATGATGCAACAAAACTTCTGCCGTCTCTTCAGCAGAAGGTAGTTTGGGTAGAGGAATATAATGAACGATCTTGGAAAATCTGTCCACCCCCGTCAGAACAACGGTGGTACCTTGAGACACAGGCAAACCAGTAACGAAGTCCAGGGAAATGTCTGACCAGGGCTGGGTGGGGATGGAGAGAGAATGCAGTAAACCACGAGAAGCCCTCGAGGCAGTCTTGTTTCAGGCGCACGTAGGGCAGGCAGCTCTATACTCCCTCACAGTCTTTTCCATGGCCGACCACCAGAACCGCTGCTTTACAACAAACATTGTACGTTTTGCCCCAGGGTGACAGGAAAGCAGAGAGATGTGATGACATGACCCCACAGCCTCGGCCCCGGCCCTCCTGTCTCTTTCTCTTTTTCTCTCTTTGTCTCTCTTTCTGTCTGTCTCTCTCTCTCTGTCTGTCTCTTGCTCTTTGTCTCTCTCTCGTGGGCTCCAGCACGGCTGGTGGCAGCATACAGGCAGGTGTGCCTAATTACCAATCTGCTGATTGGTACTTCGGGATTGGTCAGCTCCAGCTGCGACCTCGGTCTGCTGGTAGCCCTGGTGTTAGCATTTATTCTGCCTGTCTATACTTAGCACTAGCCCGGATNTTACTGCTGCAACACAGATTTGTTTCTGATTTGATTGTTCATGAGAGCAAATACTGTTCAACTCTGAACAGATGCAGTTTCAGTGATGTGATATCATTTTTCGGAGTGGTGTGCTCACTGCTTTTAAACGCTGTATGATTAGGCTGAATGTATGAAAGAATCAGAACCGGAGACATCAGGACACTGGAGCCTCCAGACTGCAGCACAATAGAGTCCAGCTTTATTCACTGAGTTCTTTTCTTTCTTTGTGCTCCGTCGCTCTCGGGTTCCCGTTGTTTTGGGGCTTTTGTCACTTTGTGCTGTCATTACGTCTGCTGACACCGATACTCACAACGTGCTCTCATGAATCAGCCTCAGCACTGGAAAATTCTTTATTTTTTAGTCCTGCAGAATATTTCTCTCCTTCCACATTCATGAGCTCCACATAGTGCAGCAATCACCTACAACTAAAGCGTCATTCATAAATAAAAACCTGCCACTTCTGTCCTGGCGGCTGTTGACGGAGCGTGAGAGAGGTGATGAATGAGGATGGGAGGTGAACGTCTTCAGGATCTGAACAGTAAAGTTCCAGAGTGTGACAGCAGCGAGGTGATCCTGTCACTGACTGACACTGTGGCCGACTCTGATTGGTTTAATTGAAGAAGCACCTCCAGGCAGGTGACGTGATGGAGCGAGAAGCATGAGCTGGTTTTTCTGCTGTTTATCTTCATATCTTATTACAATTTAAGGGGTCAAATTAATGTTATAAATCCCCTCCCTGAGAACTGTTTCCCAATACAGTTGTTATACATCTTTAACTGTGACGATTTCTTGAAAATTTTATTTATGTAGGAAAAAAAATCCCAATTTTATCAAACTTTATTTTACATTTTTAGAGACTGAACAGAAAAAAAAATAAAAATTACAGACACTGCATGCAAATAAACAACCTAACTTAAATATTAAGCCAATAATATTTACACATTACATACATTTATGCTTTATTTATACATTTAAAAAAAATAAAAAATCTGCTTTCCTAAATTAAATATAAATCTGACAGACAGTTTGGCTTCTGCAGTCGCTAATGGCGGCTATGTATTGACGTCAAGGTGGTTTTCATATAGTCCAGAACTTTGGCATTTCAATTTTAGTGTGTTTCTATACAATACAATATGGATATTTAAAAGAAAAAGAAATGATATATATATAGATATAGATATAGATATATTAAATATTTTCCGAGATTAGAGGGTTTTTTTTGTTGTTGTTGTTTTTTTTTTTAAATTGCCCGTCAACATACTTTCAGCACGTTTTTTCTCACATTTTAATTTGAGGCTGTTTGAACAACAACATCTCAGGAACTATTAAAGACAAAAAACCTGAAATCTTCACTGGTATTTCTCATCATGCCATCGATTTAGAACCTGCAGTATGGAACAAGTAGATCAAGTAATCTCTGATTATGGATGAGTTGAAATATAACAAAAAAAGGAGGCTGTCATAAAAAAGTCCCATCCGCGAGCATATTAACCCAAAAAGTGATAAAGCAGACGTCAACTAGTGATGTTTTCTGAACCACATGTAGCTGCAGGTCGCAGTCATACAAAGCTAAACATGTAGAATAGTTTTTAATATGAATGACTGGGTCACAGAAATTATGCTTGCTGAACTTATTTAAGTGATGGAGCAGGTCTGACAAGTTGTACAACAAAAAGAACAGCGCTGGTGGATAGTGTGAGTAGAACAGAGTTCACGAGCTTCAAAATGTTTCATCAATGACATGATAAGAATCAGAATCAGAATCAGAATTAGAAAACACTTTATTTATCCCCGAGGGGCAATTAGGTGGGCAAAGAGCGACACATTACAAGTAAGCAAGAGAAGAAAACAACACACAGAAAAGAAAACAAAAGGGGGGATTGGTAATTATTATCATTTCTTATGTTTCTGTAATGGTTAATACACCTGAATGTAGAAGCTCTTTAACCCTAATGATATTTTAAATGCTAAAACATAATTATTATTGTTATGCATGAATTTTCAGATTTACTGTTTTACAAAAAAAAAACCCAAAACAAAGCAGAAAAAATAGTAAAGCACATTATTATTTCTTGATTAAGACGTCAAATTATAGTTATTTACTTGCCTGTCTGAACAGAAAAAAAAGATTAGTTTCTAACTTCTCAGAGAAGCCCAGTGGCTCAGATTTGGGTATAAAAAGGTGAATTCAGTTTGAAATTCAGTTCAAAATGGTAAAACATGGAGAGATGCGTGTGGATTAAAGCACTTCATGATGCTGGATCATGTCCATCAAGTTTCTGTTTTATGTTGGCACATTTTATGTCTTGTCTTTCCTGTTTTATTTTGAAATCACTGACCTGTTGTCTCTGTCCTATATTTACTTCCTGTACGCCCTGCCCCCATCTCGTCACACCTCCTCCCTGATGATTTCCCTCACCTGTTTCCCATCTCCCCTCATTACCTCGTGTATATTACCCTGTGTGTCTCACAGTCTCGTTGCCAGTTCGTCATACTTCACAGTCCTCATTCCAGCATTTCTTCATAGTCATAGTCTGTCTTGCACGACCTCGTTTCTGGTTTTGACCTTGCCTTTCGCCTCTCGTTTTTGGATACCTCTGACTGTCCTCCTGTGTACTGAACCCTGACTGATAACAAACCTGCCTTTTTGTCTGAACCCATCTGTGCTGAGCATTTGTGTCCACCTATTCTGAGCGTGAGTTCTTGACAATCTATATAAATACAGTGCTTAATAAATATATAATACAGTAATGTCATTCAGGAATCACTAAAGGTACAAACTGACCACAAGAAACATCACAAAACACCGGCATCATGGTATCTCTGCTGTGTGATGGTGTGTATCGTAGATAAAAGGCAAACAGCTCCTTTCACTATCTGCTTAAATAAACATAAGCTGAACTGACTGCAGCCGCTTCCTCGTGTGAACAGGTTGAACCCCTCCGATGTGTATTTCTGTATTTTTTTTCACTGCCTGCAGCAGCGCTTTCAGGAGTGCGAGCAGGTCGACATGTTAAATCAGAAATAATGAAATATAAGCACATCTGCCCAAGCCTGTGGTAGTTGAGAGTTTTGGTGTCAGAGAGCCTCCTGTTCAGTCATAATTTCCCAGCTGCGAGAATATTTCCAATTTTTTCCCTCCATTTTCTAACAGTGTGCTGAGGATGATTAGATATAAATGTAAAGTTATTTTGCACGAGTGACCAACTCTCGCTTTTCTTTTTTAGTTGCTATGTGAGACTAGAAGTGCCTCCTGTTTTTGTTCATAAGAAACATTCAGCAACAAGACAGACTCTTTGTGTAGAGGAAGAGGAAAACACAAGTTGTATTGATTTTGTTTTTTGTTTTTTTTTCAAATAAACACACAAAAAGATGAAAAGAAACAAAAAAAAAGTATGAAAAGTTTGGCTTGTTCACTGGAGAACAGAGTCAGTTTTGATTATTTCCTTCAGTTCTTCATTGATCGTCATAAACACGCAAACTCACAACACTCAGAATGTAATAGGTGACATTTATTGTCTTCTAGGATTTAACAGAGAACAGCGTGACATATGCCAGTTGTAGTTTTTAAGCCTGGTCTTGTGTTTTTACTTCTTGTTGCCACACTTGCCCTTCAGGCTTGGACAGCTGGCCATGGAGTCGCAAAACTTTTGAAACTCCTGGAGGCAGATCCCTCCATCATTGTTCTTGTCGATCTTCTTGAAACAGTCACTGTCAAGGATTTTCTCCTGCAGAGCACATTGTTGCAGGTAACAGCAGAACATGTAATGAAAGGTGAGAAAAATGCAGAGTAACAGGTGCACAGAAGTGAAGCAGGTAAGCTGAACAAGTCTCTTACTCTGGCTTCGAGGTCGTCAACTTCATCTTCAATTATTTTCTTGACTTCGTCTTCGGTTAAGAAGTCTTTACCGCCGGCGTACTTCTGGAACAATGCCTTGGCACCTTCACATTTCACATTTGCCATCGTAGCAGCTGGAGAAAAAAGCTTGATGTTGATTTTGAGTCATAAAAAGTAAAACACAGGATTTAATTCAAGCTGAAAATAAAGTTAAACGAAGATTTCTGCAAATTTTGTGAAGCGTTATGAAATCTCTAGACAGACAACAGACACCACTTTTATAAACTTGTCAAAGTTGCAGATTCCAGTACAAATGTCCAGTTTGTTCCACTCATCCTGCTCAGAATCTGAATATATTACAGCCTATTTAT
>NW_007577938.1:115413-118964 GCF_000690725.1 Stegastes partitus | reverse complement strand
CACATACAGGCGATTAGATGGACAGCCACTAGGTACTGGGTTCATACCAATAGCCTGCTTAACGATTGAGTAAAAACACCGCCCCTCCCGAAAGCGGTGCTGACGATCCACCGGTGACAGCTTGACATGGTCGAGTTGCTTTGGTTCCTTCGCGATGCTTGGAAACAAAAGTTTAACTTGACTCCAAAGTGAACCATGACAGTTAGGTTCTTTTGGTTTTCGTCCACATGCTTCTGGTTTATCTTTGCCAGTGGAGAACCTTCATTCCAGCCTGATTGAACCGTTTCTTCACCACTTTGATGTGTGTTTGGTCTCATTGTCCTGTTGAAACATCCAACTGTGTCCAAGATCAACCTTCTGCTGATGATTTTAGGTTTCCTTCCTTCTTTAGTGTTCTGTTTACTTTGTCTAAATCTCCAGGGGTCCGTTTCACAAACCAGGTTTTATGAAAACTCTGAGTCTGTTTACCCTGAAATCAGAGCGAGTTTCCCTCATTTCAGGGTTAACAGACTCAGAGTTTTCACTAAACCTGCTTTGTGAAATGGACCCCAGTTCAGAGCATGATGCTGCCACTGCCATGCTTGATGGTAGATTAAGCTGAACTTCTACAAACAAAGTTTTAATTATTTAATTAATCCATTCATAATAAAGTGGCATTTCTGTTACACAATGAATTTAACTCTTATTTTAGAGGACAGCTCACATCCTGCTGCTGTTTGTACCAACAAGTTGTTTCATTGATCATTTCCTTCCACAGCAGAGACACTCAACAGTTTTGTACATGCAGTGATCGTCACAAACACACAAAGAAACTCACATCACTCACAATTTAAGAGTTTATTCTCTTCCAGGATTAAACACAGACTACTTTGATGAAACAGTGTACATTGTTGGAACTTTTGCTATTTGAGAATTTTTAGACATTTCCACTTTTCCACTTGATGGTCTGTTTTTATTCTGAATCATCATCAAGGCACTGGCCCTTCTCCTTCTTCTCTTTAAGTTTCTTCACCAAACGGCAGCATTCTTTAAACTCCTCAAAGCTGAGCTGGCCATCACCATTCTTGTCCTTCCTCTTAATTATTTTGGGGACACGCTTGAGGACTCTCTCCTGCAGAACACGTTGTTGCAGTTAGACAGCAAACCATGCGATGAAAGGTGAGTAAAATGCAGAACAACAGGTGCATAGAACTGAAGCAGGTAAACTGAACATATCTCTTACTCTGATGCGAGTGTCGTCGACTTCTGTTTCAATCATTTTCTTGAATTCTGCTTCGCTTAAGAGCTCATTGTCACCAGCATACTTTTTGAACATTTCCTGGACACTGTTATCGGCCATCGCAGCAGCTGGAGAAAAACATGAAGGAGGATTTTAAGTCATAAAATGGGGAATGCAAAATTCAATGCTTTTAAATCACACAGACTAAAATGAAACGAAGGTTAAACTAAGATGTTGGTGCAATAGTATTGTAAAGCTTTATGAAATCTCTGGACTGACAGCAGGTTCTTCTGCTCGTCCTGCTCAGAATCTGAATATATTACAACCTAGTTTTTGCTTTTCCTCCCTCTGCACCTTTGTCAAGATGATTGATGTTGATGTTAAGTCATAAAAAGAGAAGAACCTGAAGAAATCATGCAGAATGAACAGAAAAACTAAGATTTTAACAGACACCACATTGTCAAAGTTGCAGGTTCCAGTACAAATGTCCAGTGTTTTCCACTCGTCCTGCTCAGAATCTGAATATATTACAGCTTTTTTATTGTTTTTCCTCCCTCTGCAGCTTCTTGTCCATCAGTACTCACCTCAGAGTTCACCAGGTGAAGAGAAGTCAGGTCTGTGTTCAGATGAGACTGATGCTCGCTGAGGAGAAAACCTCCTTTTTATAGCAGCAGTATCAGTGTCTCATATACGTCTGTGTTTGTACAGATTAATGTAAAGAAACGAGCTGACTGATGCAGTGGAAATGCAGCCCACTCCCTGCTAACCAGCCTCACCAGTCCTGCTGCCATGAACTGTGGCAGCAGAGCATTCTTCATCAATCACACGACAGTTTCATGTTTGTCTTCAGTGTGTATAATGTCCAGTACGTGTGTGTTTGTGTGCGTTGACATGTGAGCTGTTTATTCAGCAGGTGGAGTCGATCATGTAAAGGAGGGAAATCCTTCTCTGCATTGAGAACCTGTGACGTGGTCAAAATACTGTACATGTGAGTAAATGGAAAGACACTGGAAGTATCAGAAACATGCTGAGTAAAGGTCACAGCCACGAGTCTGACTTTGTGTCTGTGAACACATAGAAAGCATCTCTGTGTGTACACAGCATCTGTGCTCCTTACGCTGGATTCACAAATGTTTAAATAGTCAGAAACACTGATTTACTGATGAATGTTTCGCATCCATCTGTGCAGGTTCATGCTGCAGCTCAGACTGAGGCAGAGTTTGTCCTGAACAGGCCTCGTGCACACGTACACGGGCATTTTTGAAAAAGCAGATTTTTCTTTTGGTCTTCTGTGCACAACAACACATTTTTTTCCAGAGTGAAGATGTTCAGAAACTCAATAGTTTTGATGTGCATACGTGGAAAAATGGGGTGTGTGCTGTCACCTTTGTCCTGAACTGGCTGTAAGTCTGAGGCCTCGAGCACATGGATATTTTTTCAAATGTGAAACATTTTCTTTTGGTCTCTCTCCTACAAAGAAACGCTCATTCATGCAGATATCAGAATCTCTGTAGTTTGACTGTTTGCTGGTATCTCATTAAAACAGAGCTGGTGCTAACCTGCAAACACTTTCTGCATGTTTACATATAAATGGAGCTGCTCTGCCAGTACATTAATGAGCAGAGGTGTTCAGAGCCAGTCGTGTTAGAGCTTGTAGTTTTTTAAAGCTGACATGCACAGATGTTGGGTCGTCTTTGCTGCTGGTGAAATCTATTACAACAGGTAGCAGCTGGCATCACAACTCAAAGCATCCAACACTCATTAAACATTTTAAAACATGGTTAGAAAAAGAGAAAACCAAACAGGTAAAAAAAACTTTCCTGCCTGAGTGGGTTCAGATATTTCAGATTCATCAGTCTGCAGGCGATGATGAAGAAGAGGCAGAAGTATCTCAAAGGGCCGAGCAGGGAGGAGCTGCGTGCTTGGTCACGCTTTTAACCAGTAAAAAGGCAAAGCCCATGTTTTTGTTATCTCTGCGGTTTCGGTGTCACAGTCACGCTGCAGGTTCGACCATTTTCTGATTTGTTGTTTTATGGAGTTTATGCAAAATTTCTCTGAAGTGTTTTTCACAAATGCTCATCAACTTCACCTTTAAATGGATAAAAAATAAACAGAAATGTCATAATTTTCAATCTAGAATCAAGGAGGAAGGAGCAGCACAGATCTAATCAGAGAACCACTGGTGGATGTATTACAATAAATAAAATGGATGATAACTGTGCTGCGTTACTTTAAATAATTCTGATTTAATAAGCAGCTGTTAAGTTAGTTTAGTTGTCAAGTGATGATTATATTGATTAAAATGTAGCTTTTTGTACACAAACATCAGGAG
>NW_007577938.1:103571-115168 GCF_000690725.1 Stegastes partitus | reverse complement strand
TGTGGATGTCTCTGGATCTGGAGCTCCTGAATTACAGCCGCTGGCCTCACCTTCTGTATCCTGCTGCCCCCACCATGATGCCTCCTGTTACAAAAGGACAATAAATTCTAATAACTTGTTTAACTGTAAACTACATTGTATAATTCATCCTACATCCACCCAACCGGTCGAGACAGATGGCCATCCCTCCCTGAGCCTGGTTCTGTCGGAGGTTTTTTTTCCCCTGTGGGGGTTTTCGGTTCCTTCCCACTGTTGCAGACTACTGAAGCTTATAGGGAATCCAAATGTTTTGGATTGTTGGGTGTTTCTGTTTCTGCCTTTGTGAAGCGCTATGAGATGACTTGTTGTAAATATGCGCTATACAAATAAAATTGAATTGAATTGAATTGAAAACCTTGACGAACTACCGTCGCCGTCATTTACATTTTAGTTTAACACAATACAAACAAACAGATTGTGTATATTTCTGAATGAGGATTTGTTCATCAGCAAACATAAATACGGTGAATAAGTTTAGGCGACTTATCATCCAGTTCCTGCTCTGCTTTTTGCTTTCATTCTCAATCTGTTCATACAGTGGAAGAATAACTAAATACGACAAACACAAAAAGTCAAATTTTTCTTGTCCACGTGTCAAAACTGTAACTAGAGTTTCTAAATATCTGACCCCTGGAAGGAGAAGATCTTTACTTAAAGCTGCATTTACATGTGCATAAAAGGCCAAAAGAAAAATCTGTTTTTTCCAAAATGCCCGTGTACGTGTGCACGAGGCCTGTTCAGGACAAACTCTGCCTCAGTCTGAGCTGCAGCATGAACCTGCACAGATGGATGCAAAACATTCATCAGTAAATCAGTGTTTCTGACTATTTAAATGTTTGTGAATCCAGCGTAAGGAGCACAGATGCTGTGTACACACAGAGATGCTTTCTATGTGTTCACAGACACAAAGTCAGACTCGTGGCTGTGACCTTTACTCAGCATGTTTCTGATACTTCCAGTGTCTTTCCATTTACTCACATGTACAGTATTTTGACCACGTCACAGGTTCTCAATGCAGAGAAGGATTTCCCTCTTTTACATGATCGACTCCACCTGCTGAATAAACAGTTCACATGTCAACGCACACAAACACACACGTACTGGACATTATACACACTGAAGACAAACATGAAACTGTCGTGTGATTGATGAAGAATGCTCTGCTGCCACAGTTCATGGCAGCAGGACTGGTGAGGCTGGTTAGCAGGGAGTGGGCTGCATTTCCACTGCATCAGTCAGCTCGTTTCTTTACATTAATCTGTACAAACACAGACGTATATGAGACACTGATACTGCTGCTATAAAAAGGAGGTTTTCTCCTCAGCGAGCATCAGTCTCATCTGAACACAGACCTGACTTCTCTTCACCTGGTGAACTCTGAGGTGAGTTCTGATGGACAAGAATCTGCAGAGGGAGGAAAAGCAATAAAAAGGCTGTAATATATTCAGATTCTGAGCAGGACGAGTGGAAAAAACTGGACATTTGTACTGGAACCTGTAACTTTGACAACTTTGACAACATGGTGTCTATTAAAATCTTAGTTTTTCTGTTCATTCTGCATGATTTCAAAGCATTTCTTCATGTGCTTCTCTTTTTATGACTCAATCTTGTTCTCCAGCTGCTGCTATGGCCCGCATGGAAGACGTTGGTATGAAAATGGTGGAGGCGTTTCTGAAGCATGCTGGTCCCGATGGCATGTTGAGCAAAGAGGAATTCAAGAAGATGGTTGAAACAGAAGTCGCGAACCCCGAAATCAGAGTAAGAGACATGTTCAATTCACCTAAAACGGTTCTACGTGCCTGCTGTTCTGCATTCTGCTCACCTTTCATGTTCTGCTGTCGTGCAGGCTCGGATCCTTTCAGACGACTGCGCCAGCTTCATGAATATCGACAGGAACAACGATGGGCAGATCACCTTCCAAGAGTTTGCTCAGTGTTTGGCTTTCCTGGCCAATTGTCACCACCAGATGAAGAAGGGCTGGTGTGGCGTCGGTCAGGCCTGAGCAGAGGATTAACTGCAAAACATCACAGTGTGTAACGTGACTCTGCCATTAATGTACACGGTTGTTTCCAAGTGTTTTCTGTTTCATCCTGGAAGAGAATAAATATAAAGCATCAGATTCTGAGTGATGTGAGTTTCTTCACTGGTCTTCGGGTTCTTCTTGGCCTCCACTATTCTTCCAGTGCAGGGCTCAAGTCTGTCCTCCTGCAGCCCTCTGACATTTTCCACAGTGAGGAACTCCTTGAACTTCTTCATGAAGCTTCAAACACTGAAAACACTTTGATGTGACTTTATAGCATTTAATCGTCTTGTGAGCATCTTCTGTTGCTTTTTTTATTAATGTCATTTCCAGCCAGAAGAAACCTGCTGGTTGAATAAAAATTCCCTATAAATCATAGAATATACCACAATAGAAATGATTTATTTGTTAATTAGCACAAATATGCAGTGAGTAAAAATAAACAATAAGAAAATATAAAATGCAAAATGCACAATAGGTGTCATATAAACTCTACTCTATTGAGAAATTCTAAATAAAGATGTAGAATGTGTTAACCTGTAAATAAAAGATTAACAAATGTGAAAGTCTATAAATAGGAATGCACAAATGTTAAAGTGTTTTATGTGTAGTGCAAACAATGTGCAGGAGTAGAAGAAAAAGAAATAAGTTGTCTTTGGGATGAATAATTTGGGACTTAACTGCTTATAGAGACAAACCTGCACCGTCCATGTCCAGTAAGAAATAGAAACACCGTAAAGTTTACATTAAATAATAATAATAATAATTTCAATTGTAGCTGCCTTTACTTTTATTTACGTCTATATTTCACTGGAAAAAAAAGGCAAAAACAATATTATGGTTCATCAGCAGTTTCTTTGCATTCTGAGTCAAACTTTCATTCGATCCATATGCGTCTCATAGATTTAGTTTTTTTCTGTAGTGGGAACATAAAGAAGCTCGAACAAAGACGGGTGTAAACCTATAGGTGCAGCTTCCTTCCATGCATGAGGTGTGGTCGAGTCCTATTATAGCAGGTGGGAAAGTTCACCTGCACTAGAAAAAGCTTTACAGTGTTTCTGCTCCAATGTTCTTTATTTCCAGCTTTACCTGCAACATGGATCAGTCTGTATGGCGCCTTTATGACATGTTGAAGTTTAGCACAAAGATTGGATTATTTCATGATGAAGAAAAATGGAACATTACAGATTTCCATCAGATTTAGTCACCATGAAATAAAAATCCTCAAAGTCAAAATGATAGCAGCTTGTTTTTCTTTTTTGTATTGTTCTCCTGAACAACTTGAACTTTAATTTTGTCTTTTTTAACTTATAATTGTATTTTGTGAGCATTTTTAAAATCCTAACTTATTTTTTTCATCTTTTTTATTCATCCATTTCACCAAAATCTAATCACAATAAAGTTAAAATCCTCATAATCAAAATGATTACAGCTTATTTTTATTTTTTCTATTGTTCTCCCAAACAATTTTGACTTATATTTTATCTTTTTAACTTATAATTTTGTTATTCTGTGAGCATTTTTCAAATGTTGACTTTTTTTCTCTTTTATTTCTGCAGATTTTCATCACAATAAAGTTAAAATCCTCAAAGCCAGAATGATTACAGCTTATTTTTCTTCTTGTATTGTTCTCTCAAACATTTGTGACCTATAATTTTCCTAATTTCCTTCCTCCATAATTTTGACATTCTGTGAACATTTTTAAAATCCTGTCTTAACTTTCATATATATTTTTTTTTCTCTTACTGGTGTGAATGAGTCACAAACAGCAGCTTCTCCATGAGACAGTTCTGCACTGTCACTGCACTGCTTTAGGCAAATAACCTTGTTTCATATAACACTGACTGAACCTGCAGAACCTGAAGCGGCTGCAGCTGCTTTCACACGCAAACACAACGCTGCAGCATCCGCCTCTGTCTGCTTCAACCTGCCGCAGCACTTTTACCCTATTAAACAGGGAGTGAGTCAACATTTCACATGACTTACTTCAATTTATTACGTAAAAATGGACAGTTTTCTGTCACGGCCTCTGATGAGGATGCAACGGAAGCGCTGCTCTGACTTTTTACAATTTGATTAAAATGTATATTAGTTTGTTAAATGCAAACATAAACTTCATTTTCATTTGCTCAACAAGTTTTTATGTCACTGCGCCTCCTATTTTTGACATTTAGCAGTCATTCTATCATGCAGAGCTCATGTCTCATACCTGTGGTTGTTTTTTTCATTGGCCTGACAACGACATAAACAGAAGACAGAACATGATGATACAATCTGACAAGCTGAACTATGACTTAACTAAACACTAATGTGCATAACTGCAGTCCAGACAACCTCGCGGTTTAAGGTTCAGAAACTATTGAACAGATATCCGGGGCGTTGATTGTCTGAAATTATTTTTGCAGAAGCATTTTCTACACACTGAATGCAGGCTGCAGTTCATACGCCAAATAAATAAATACATTTTATCCTTTTTTTCCAGCTGTCATGATGCAGTTGACCTGGAGGCAATGAACTGAGATTACTGAGATTAACGGGTTAGCATGTCGTCCAAAGTTCACCGTGTCATTGAAGTTCTCCTTTCACCTGGTTGAATCACCGCAGTGACTTGATGCTCGACAGCAGTTTAGGCGTCACCATGTCACCAGGTTTTTTTCCTGATCATGTTCTTGATTCTCAGCTGAGATTTTAACTGTTGAACGAAGCCTACGTGCATCAAGCTGGTGATGCAGGAAACACATAAATATGTTTGTGCACGCTCCTGTTTAGCTGCTTGTACACTGCTGGTACTGCAGCTGAGAGAACAGTGATTAGAAAATAGCATTTATTTCACAAAAAGTGGCTTAGATGAAACCTTCGTTATGAGACAGTGTCAGAACTAAAATGCACTTGTGTGACGTTATAATGTTAAAGTTTCAACGCTTTAACGGGCGGCTGCACTGAGAGTCACTGAGCGGGAAAATAAACACGTTAACTTACAGCATTAATGGTCAGGATATGGGGTTTTGGGCAGTGTTGCTGGTGTGATCCTTCTCCTGCAGGTTTCCACCAGAGGGCGTCCCAGAGAACTCCTCCTGTGACGGGGCTCATTCCCTGCAGGTGTGTTTTCCACACACCTGCGATTCATCAGGCTCGTTACTCCCTGGATATAAGGAGCTGGCTGCCAGTCAGTCAGTGTCTGAGCGCTAATGTACGTGGTAACGTCAAGCCTCCTCCTGAGTTTTTCTTCCTGAGCCTCCGAGTAGTTGTTTCTTTCCTTCTACCCGCTACTCGCATGGGGTTCCCCATGAACCTACCTGCGCTAGACCCAAATTTTTTTCCGTCGCTTCTCGGATCACCTGCTCACGACTGGTAACGCTCCTGCTTCTCTCTCACTCCACTGTATTGACCTCCGTATGACTTGTCCACCCCAGCCGTCCACAAACCCACGTCGACGTCCCAGCCTGGATCAACCTCATCTTTGCACATTTCAACCACTAAAATCATTTTTCTAACTCCCTTTCTCCTGACAGTCTTCTACCAGCATTAATCTATTGAAACTAGGGATGTACGATACATCGGCGACGACTTTGGTCTCGGCCGATATTAGTGTTTTTTCCTATATATTGGTTTCGGTCTGATAAACAAATTTAGCCGATGAAAAAAAACGATGATTGTCTGACATTAGCACCTTCATTGCTACGTTTGATATGGCTGCTATTTCACAGATGTTTTTATTTAATGGACTTAAATGTTAAATATGTGAAAATATGTTCACCTTTTGTTACATAATAAAGAAGACCATGAGGTCTAATTTGGGCTTCTTTTGAATAGTTCTCTCACAGTGCTTACTTATACTCATTTTTCGGTGTGAACAAAAATTGAATTTTCGAGTATCGGTGATATCAGAAATCTTAATATCGCGGCGCCCTTATAGCTCACCTGGTTGAGCAGACGACCCATGAACTACAGTTCCCTGGCGCAGCGTTCGTGAGTTCCACTCCTGCTCACGACAGTTTGCTGCAAGGTCTCTCCCCATTCTTCTCCCCCCTTTCCTCTCTCACTGTCCTGACTAATAAAGGAAAAAACACCAGAAAACTAATCTTTAAAAAAAAAAAGAAATCTTAATATCGGATATTGGTATCGGCCACAAATTGTATTATCGTGCTTCACTAATTGAAGGTGCTACTTTAGACCATGATAAGTTAGTATTTTCTTCATAGCTGTCCATTACAACAACCTGTTTCTCTTGACTGAAGTAGTCACCAGGTGATTGGTCCATTTTGTGTTTAAGACAAGTCACATGATTCAATAAATTCCCCCTTTTATGAGATACTCTGAACTGTCTGTTATAATGGATGTTTTTCTGCTCTGCTGCATCCGGTAGAGTCCTCTAATGCTCATACTTTGCTTTTATCACCGGTGAGTTTCTTTGCTTCCTGCCGAAAAAGATTGTCCAAAACATAGTAGTGCCAAAAACACGAGGATGCCCTCCTACATGCATGCTTTTCTGACCTACAATCCTCTGCAGCGGAAGATATTTCCTTCACGTCAGAGCGTCTCGTTCAAGCTTGAACCGCAGAGAACAAAACAAACAGGTGATTCACGCTGCAGACCGGGGCGGACGCGTGAGAAAGAGAGGCAAAGTTTAAGGTGAAATATTACGACAGAGTCCCAGTCGTCTGATTCTACAGGCAGCACTGGAAAGAAAACGAAAACGTGAGAGATTTGAAATGTCAGGGCTTTAAACTGTAGATTACACCCCTAATAAGGCTGTTTGTGTTGCTACACGTTAGCTGTAAGTCAGATTTATTTTAACATGTTCAAGTATGTTCTATGATTTAAGAGTTTCATCAATAAAAAGCCATTTAGGTAAAGTTAACAGACTTATTTTTGCCAGAACACTGAAGAGAAAAAAAAAAAAGACTTTGTGTTTATCTACGTTCATAATCTCTAACTGGCTCACAGGCTTCATGTGAGATGTTTTCTGTATATTCAGCTTGAACTGGTTTATGGAGTCATTTAGCATTTAGAAAAACATTATGCAAATAGGACATAATAAGTGGTTTCACACCCACAGATGGAAGAACTCCTCACTGTGTCTCAGTCGAAGCCCTCGGGGCCTGTAAGGCTACATCTGCTGTTCAAACATCGGTGATGCAACCTTCTCTGGTGACGCACCTTAAATCACAAACACTTCACACAGCTGAGATCAAAGATTTACGTTGAACAGTCGAGTATTTCCTCTGATGAATAATCAAAAACAAAAACGTTGGAAAGAATGTATTGAAAATTCAGGCACCAAAGTAGAAACTCAATACAACAAAAGTGAATCAACCTGTGATCACTGAAACTAAACTGATCACATCTGTGATTTCCAATCAGTCCAACTGCATGAACATGGTTCTAAAATGAGCTGAGAACAGCAGAACATTCTCACTTTTGGACCCATGGACTGTGTCTATGTCTGCGTCATGGCTCCACATGGAAAAAAAACTGAATAGAAGAGCTGAAAAAAAATCTGATTGTGAGACTTCACAAAGATGGAAAAGGATCCAGGAAGATCAACTAAACACCAATGAAGCCCAGTGTGAGCAGTAACCAGGAGGTCTAGAAGGAGCCATAGTAGCTCTGATCAGGGCTGCAGTGGTCGTCCTCCTACAATGACCCCACAGACAGTCAACTACTTTCATAAAGTAGCTGTGAACAACTGCTGCTTCAGACTTGGTACAGGGGTTATCAGTGGAGACCAGAGTTAGTGTGAAGTTCAGGGACATTTCAGAACATCAACCTCTATGGATGGAGGACAAGAAAACAGGCTTGCTTGCTCTTTGGATGTACTGCAAGACGTTGACTGTCAGGTCAGATGAGACAAAAAAAAACAAGTGTTGGGCTCAGATGGACTCCAGATGTTTGGTGTGAACCTGACCAGGACCACCACAGTGGATGCATCGTCCTGACAGTGAAGCACGGAGGTGGCAGCAACCATAATGTGGGGCTGCATGAGGGCAGAAGGTGTTGATGACATTTACAGATGCATTAGATGTTGCATCTATACGCAGATCTCAATTTTACAAGAACAGAATTTGGTACAATATCAATTAAATGTCAAATGATCTAGAATTTTATCACCTTAGAGTAATTTAATTATCTATAAGTAGACATTTTCTAGATACAAATTCAACAGCAACAAAAAGATCACAGCATAGTTTTGGAGCACAGTGAATGACAGTGAAGCACGGAGGTGGCAGTATCATGATCAAATCAAGTTTATTGTCATTCTGCTGTACACACAGTAGCACAAACAAGATGAGAAGGTGTTTCTTCAGGATCCAATAACTAAAAGCAATTTAAATAAAGACGTGTTTGTATATCCAGATCAGCAGTTCAGCATTCTGACAGCTTGTGGAATGAAGCTGTTAATCATTCTGGAGGTTCTTCCTTTAATGCTCCAGAAACGTTTGCCTGATGGCAGCAGTTCAAACAGTTCATGGAGAGGGTGTGAGGAGTCCCTGACAGTGTTCAGGGTCCTGCTCCTGCAGCAGCTCTGGAAAAGTTCAGAGCTCGCTGTCTGTCCGCCCAGAACGATGCTGTCTCCTCCAGCTGTATGTCCGTCTGGGATGTTGTCATGGAACCATGTTTCTGTTAAAGCAAACACAGTCCCTCCACTGTCTGAGGGTTTCTCTCAGCAAACGTAGCTCGTCCAGCTTGTTGTCGAGGGAGCGGACATTGGAGAGTAGGAGGACGGTCCTGTTGGTCTGGAGGGGTTAGCCTTTAGCTCTCTTCGTCCTGCGCTCATACCACTATATGGGGCTGCATGAGGGCAAAGGGGGTTGATGACATTTATAGATGAATGTCTGAGGATAAACCAGAATACTGGCTGATTAGATGACTTCCAGTCTGCAGAAGCTGGAAGAAGAGGAATATTCCAGCAGGAGAACCATCCAGAGAACAAAATCACATAAGAGTTTAACTGTTTGTCTTCAGAAAAACATCATATGATTAATGCTCACACAGCAAATTTATACATATAAAAAAACACTTTGCTTCTGAAGCCAGTAGTTCAGGTTGATTTAGACATAAACATGTTGAGTATTCTTCATGTAGACAAACGTTGAGGTTCATAGTTACTCAATAGGAGGTATTTAAATCTTAAAACAGGTTATATTAGACTATTTGCGTCTACGTGTGAGTGTGCAGGCATTTATTCACGTCTAAACATGGTTCACTTGCTCCACCTGGCAGGCGGCGAGGAGAATGCAGCTGTGCAGGAACATCAGTAGCTCGTCTACATGGTACTACATGGGTAAATACTGAGTGTGATGGGGTTTTTCTCATTAAAATCAGAAACTGTCTTCTCAGCTGTGCAGAGTTGAACAGTTTAGAAAAAGCACAAATGATTGAATTGAATCCAGTTGTTACCTGCACTGCTGGAGGCTGGTGGCCATTTAAACCTGCACAGCCTGTTTTCTCGTAAAAACAGACACCCCTACCCAAGACTTAAAGGGATGGTATATGGAGGAATTAGGATGGTGCATCTTGTTTTGTTCACAGAAATGATCAACTTTTAGTTTGATTGCACATTGAGCGGTTTGGAAACTTTTACCATGTGGAACTTTGGAGGTATTTTTAACCACAAACTCACAATTAAACAAGTTTCACCTGCACAAAATCATCAAAATCAGGAAAGTACTCACTCAAAAACTGGTCCATGCATGTAAAACTTCAAGGCTGGACTATTGTAGCTCCTTATTAACAGGATGTCCCAATAACTCTCTGAAAAAAAAAACTCTAGCTGATCCAGAACTTCCTCTTTAGGAACCTTGAACTCTTGTATGTCAACAAAAATATACAAGAATATTCCGGTTTCTGTTGTGTAAGATTATGCAAATATTTTATTTAAACTTGTAACACAAAAAAAAGAGATAGTTTTGATGTTTACAACCAGCTGGAGAAGTTTTATGGAGATACCGGTTTATTTTTTACAGCACCCCAGAAGGGACATGGAGGAAGAAAAAAAACAAGGAGAGGGGGGGCATAGAGGTATCTTTTGTGAGATCCTGAGAAAGCTTTGCCCGAGAAAGTCACGTCAGTCTTATTGGATGTTTTGCAAGAACTGTGCCTGTGGCTAAGCGCTGATTAAATGTCTTTATATTTTAGGCCGACTTCAACATAAAACTCAATAAAACTCTCGTATGGGTGGGTGTCCTCCATAGTCGTTTCTCCATCCACACTGCCAGAAAGACCCACAAGTATATATACCTATAGTCTTCTTCTTCTTCTTCTTCTTCTTCTTCTTCCCTCCGATGCTCAGGTGCATTAACCACCACCTACCTGACTGGAGTTGCCTATGGTTTTGCGAGATCCTGAGAAAGTTTTGCGAGATCTCACAAAAGATACCTCTATTTTTTTTCCCCCTCTCCCTGTTTTTTCTTTCTCCATGTCCCTTCCGGGGCTCCGTTATTTTTATTTACTCTTCACTTGTAGTATTTTTCCTTAAAGGTCATGTCAAGCTGTCGATGCGCTGCACTAGAGAGTTGTGTATCTTCATGTCAAGACAATAGTGATCAAAAACGATTCTAATTGGACTCGTTTTTTGGTCTTGTTTGGGAATAAACTGGAGAACAACATCTCACTCAGTTAGCTAGAGCTGCTCTAACCGTCCCCATCCCTGGTGGACTTCCCATGATGCATTGCGCTCCTCCCTTCTCCTTCATTCTCTGTACATTTATTATTGCATGTTGGTAAATGTGAGTGCTGTAGTTTTGTTCTTTCTGCATTGATGTCAGAGCTGCAAGTATGTGTTTGTTGTTTTTGTGTGTGTGTGTGTGTGTTTGTCTGTTTTCTCTCTCCCCTCCATCCTCACCCCAGCCAGTGGAGGCAGACGTCTGCCCTCCCCGAGCCTCAGAGGTTTCTTCCTGTCCAAAGTTTTCCTTCCCAACCTATTAAAGGGTATTGTTTGGATTTGTTAGGTTTCTTTCTTTCCATAATAGTACTTAAAGTTCTTCCCGATACCATGTGAGGTCTCCTCGTATTACTTTAAAATGTCACCAGTTTTAAGTCTTTTACTCGTCATTGTGTGTTGTACTCTCTTATTGGATGGTCAGATTTGACCACACGAAGGCAAAAACATATTTTAATTTATAAATGTGTTTTAGGCTTGCTTCCTCATTATTTACAGGTTTTTATTTGGACAAAAGCTGCAAGTGGTTCCAGTCTGGATCTGTTGCTACCATCTGTTCCCAAGGCGAGGACAGAACAGGGAAGGAAAGCTTTTAAATTGGCTGCTCCCTCTACCGGGAACACTTTACAAATAGACCTGGAACTGCAACAGCTGGTTTCTTTAAACACTTTTAAAGTGTTTAGAAATGACTTGGAGGTAAAATCATCAGTCTGTAGATGTTTCAACAGATGATTATTTTTGCTAGTTATGTTTCTGATCTCTGCTGGTTTCTTATCCTCTAAATGTAATCACACCGTGTTTTATGAGTAATGATGTGTGTGTGGATGCTGTTGTCTGTCTGTGACTGTGTTGCTGCCTGTCTCGGCCAGGACACTT
>NW_007577938.1:48356-103432 GCF_000690725.1 Stegastes partitus | reverse complement strand
GGCTTAAACTGTGACACATTTATTCACAAATGCAGTTCAGAAAAAATAATGTGAAAAAAGAGACTCCATTTTTTATTATTATTATCATTGTTATTAATCAGTGGGGTTGTTAGGCCTGCCTGATTTTTATTTTTATTTTATTTTATTTTATGTTTTACAAATGTAATACAATAGCCCTTAATGTATTCATCTGTCATCTGTATTAAAAATAGTATAATAATAAACATAAATTGTAATAAGTGTTCATAAAAGTCTGATCTGTTCACTAAAGTCATTTTTTAAACTATATTTCCTGCCAAGTTGATTGTCACAGCAGGATGTCTGCAGAAATTACGGATGCTTCCTATAAAATACATGAACTATGACTTCTCTGAGCAGGTAGAGATGAAAACACATTTTACTGTTTAATGAAGGTTTCTGTGATTTGCTCTAATTCTTGTACTATTTGAATGAAACTTGATGAAAACAAGAATTCCCAAGCCACATTTTTGCATCTCATTTATCCGTAAATCGTCTAAATTAGATTAATTTCAAGGCACACAGCTTGAGAACCACTGGTCCGACTATCCTCACTGTTTCATCAACATGAAACAATGTGAGAGCTGCCTGTTTTTTGTTTTTTTTTTCTCAGGCTTTAATTGACAGATTTATGCACCTGGCTGAGCCCCAGACGTGTCGGGATGCCGAGGACGCCTCCGCTAATGACATAAAAACGATCTGCCAAACTTTGGGCTAATAAGCGGCGGGAACAATGGAGCGGCCGTCTCCACCGAGGACGGCCTGACAGCGATATGTGCACCGGAGAGCCGAGTGAGTGACGCCTGCTGAATGTTTGATGAGCCCACGCTTGTTTCCTGACATGACACCAGACACCTCGGCACGCAGCACTGATTGGCCGTAAAACAGACCAGGGAGCCCACGGCGCTTCAGCTTTTTCTTTATTTCGAGCGTGGCGTGCGAGGAAACTGCTCCGAAAACCAGTTTACAGAAAGACAGAGATGATAAATATGATGTTTAAACCACAGTGGCCTACTACCAGTGACATCTACTTTAAAGAGTTTTAAATCACTTCAGGGGTTTCTTTTCTTCTTCAATCTGCTGCTTCGCCCTCTTGCTCCTTCCCCTTCCCCTTCTTGCCCCCGCGGCCCGTCTTCTTGTGGTAGTAGCACTTGGCCAGGTCACAGATGCATCGACAGAACTCGCGGAAGTTGACCTCGCCGTCGTGGTTCTTGTCCAGCATCTCCAAGGCCTGCTCGATGTCGTCCGTGTTGATTTTACCCTGCAGGAGACGATGGTGGGGTTAAACAATAGCATTGCAACACAAACGCAAGCAGCTGCATGATGTCGACGTACTTTCAACTCCGGGCTTTGGATCTCTTGGTCCAGCAACATCTTGAGCTCGTCTTTGCTCAGCTGGTGCTTCTTGCCTTTGCCTTCCTCGTCGGCGTACTCCATGAATATGTCCACGATGTTGGTGATGACGGAGTCCAGGCGAGCCATGGTGGAAGCTGCACCAACAGATTGTTATTGGCGCGGATGGAGAAAGTAATCAGACGTTGTACCTCAGTAAAAAAGTAGTTTTTGAGTCATCTTGAACCTCCTACTACTCATTTTTTGTGTCTTTGCAGTTATTTTGCATTTAATTCTGTTCATATTGAATGTTTTTAGTCAATTTGAACCTCTCTCTGGGGTCATGTTGTGTGTTTTTGCAGTTATTTTGCATTTATTTATGTTCATTTTTGCATATTTTTTAGTCATTTTGAACCTCTTTCTGGTCATTTTATGTATCTGCAGTTATTCTGCTTTCATTTGTGTTCATTTTGAATTTGTTTTGGTCAATTTGAACTTTTTAGTGATCATTTTGTGTGTCTTTGCAGTTGTTCTGCAATTTTTTATGTTCATTTTGCTTTTTTTTAGTCAATTTGAACCTCTTTTTGGTAACTTTGTGTGTCTGCACTTAGTTCGCATTTGTCTGTGCTTACTTTGCATTTGTCTTTTAATCCATTTAAACCTCAGTCAGCTCATTTTGNTTTTTTTTTTCTCAGGCTTTAATTGACAGATTTATGCACCTGGCTGAGCCCCAGACGTGTCGGGATGCCGAGGACGCCTCCGCTAATGACATAAAAACGATCTGCCAAACTTTGGGCTAATAAGCGGCGGGAACAATGGAGCGGCCGTCTCCACCGAGGACGGCCTGACAGCGATATGTGCACCGGAGAGCCGAGTGAGTGACGCCTGCTGAATGTTTGATGAGCCCACGCTTGTTTCCTGACATGACACCAGACACCTCGGCACGCAGCACTGATTGGCCGTAAAACAGACCAGGGAGCCCACGGCGCTTCAGCTTTTTCTTTATTTCGAGCGTGGCGTGCGAGGAAACTGCTCCGAAAACCAGTTTACAGAAAGACAGAGATGATAAATATGATGTTTAAAGCACAGTGGCCTACTACCAGTGACATCTACTTTAAAGAGTTTTAAATCACTTCAGGGGTTTCTTTTCTTCTTCAATCTGCTGCTTCGCCCTCTTGCTCCTTCCCCTTCCCCTTCTTGCCCCCGCGGCCCGTCTTCTTGTGGTAGTAGCACTTGGCCAGGTCACAGATGCATCGACAGAACTCGCGGAAGTTGACCTCGCCGTCGTGGTTCTTGTCCAGCATCTCCAAGGCCTGCTCGATGTCGTCCGTGTTGATTTTACCCTGCAGGAGACGATGGTGGGGTTAAACAATAGCATTGCAACACAAACGCAAGCAGCTGCATGATGTCGACGTACTTTCAACTCCGGGCTTTGGATCTCTTGGTCCAGCAACATCTTGAGCTCGTCTTTGCTCAGCTGGTGCTTCTTGCCTTTGCCTTCCTCGTCGGCGTACTCCATGAATATGTCCACGATGTTGGTGATGACGGAGTCCAGGCGAGCCATGGTGGAAGCTGCACCAACAGATTGTTATCGGCACGGATGGAGAAAGTAATCAGACGTTGTACCTCAGTAAAAAAGTAGTTTTTGAGTCATCTTGAACCTCCTACTACTCATTTTTTGTGTCTTTGCAGTTATTTTGCATTTAATTCTGTTCATATTGAATGTTTTTAGTCAATTTGAACCTCTCTCTGGGGTCATGTTGTGTGTTTTTGCAGTTATTTTGCATTTATTTATGTTCATTTTGCATATTTTTTAGTTTATTTGGACATCTTTCTGGTCATTTTGCATGTCTTTGCGTTTCATTTTTGCATATTTTTAGGTCATTTTAAACCTCTTTCTGATCATTTTATGTATTTGCAGTTATTCTGCTTTCATTTGTGTTCATTTTGAATTTATTTTGGTCAATTTGAACTTTTTAGTGATCATTTTGTGTGTCTTTGCAGTTGTTTTGCAATTTTTTGTGTTCACTTTGCTTTTTTTTTGTCAATTTGAACCTCTTTTCGGTAACTTTGTGTGTCTGCACTTAGTTCGCATTTGTCTGTGCTTACTTTGCATTTGTCTTTTAATCCATTTAAACCTCAGTCAGCTCATTTTGCATGTCTTTGCAGTTCATTTTGATTCTTTTTAAAAATCATTTTAAACCTCTTCCAGCTTATTTTTTGTGTATTTTCACTTATTTTGCATTCATTTGTGTTTATTTTGCTTTTTTTTGTCAATTTTAACTTCTTGGTGCTAATTTTCTGTGTTTTTTGCAGTTATTTTGCATTTGTTTGTGTTCATTTTGCTTTTTGGGATTCAATTTTAACAGCTTTCTGGTCATTTTGCATCTTTTTAAAATAATTTCAAACCTGTTTCTGCTCATTTTGGGTGTATTTGCAGTTATTTTGCATTTGTTCATTTTCATTTCTGTGGGTTCTTTTTAATCGTCTGAATCTCTTTGTGGTTGTTTTGCATCCAATATAACAATATAAGTTATTTAAGTACCAGTATCACAGTGTGGAAATACTGTTTGATGAGTTAAAGTCGTGCATTTAAAGTTATACTTGTGCAAAAGTACAAAAGTATGAGCATCAAAATATAGCATCAAAAGTAAAAGATTTGTAATTATTAATGCATTCATGTATTCATCACTTTAATGTTAATGTACAATATTACATCATAATCTATCTGTTGAATATATTTAGTCTTTTTTTCTATGTTTTCAGGGTCAATAGAGACAAATGGTAATCGATGAAACCAATAACTGATATTTATAATCAATATATTTACGTTTGCAGTAAAAATGAAAGTCACAAAAATGAGAAAAACACAAACTTCAACACAAAACTTTTGTCTAATTGAAACAGAACTTTCAAACATGTATCCTTCCACGTTGATTGGCTGTTGTTTGTGACGCCTAACCAATCGGATGGTATCTTTAACTCATTTATTTTATTGAGAATTGATTCAAAAATACCAATAAAGGTCATCGAAAAACTGTTTGATATTGCATCTGATAATCAGATAGATCGACCTCTATTATTAAACCACATCTGCAAAGTTAATAACATCTAAAATTTTGTAATATATGCACTGGAGTGTCTGAACTGCAACAAGATAGAAGTATAAAGTACTGAAATGAAGCACAAGTATCTCAGAATTGTACTTAAATATAACACTTAGAGGGAACTTAGAAGTCTTGCACACAAATACTGTTTGGATTCAACAGTTTGCATCAATCTTTTTGAGTTAAACAACTTTCAAACCAATAAACGATATTGAGTCAGTGAAATGAGCTTTTCCTTTTCAATCAAAGATATTTATAATCAACAGTTTTAACATCTGAAATTGTCCAGATGTGAACTCAAGCTGCAGAAAAATCAAGTTATCAAGACGATTTTATCAAGTTACATCAAAGTAATTTGAGTTTTAAATCAACATATGCAGGAGTTTGAGTTTAAATTACACTTATTGTTAAGTTGAGGCAACATTATTCTGTAGATACAGCCTATGGAAATAATGTTTGCAGCTTAAAAAGTTGATCAAAATCAGTGTATTAGATTTTTTAAATCTTGCAACCATGCGCTAAATTAAGTGGTGGGATTAGGTCCCTATCATGTGTGCCAGACAGATGTTCCTGCAAATTTAAAAATGAAAACTTGCCGAAAAGCATCATTATTTTAATCTTTACTCAAATCAAACATGTATAGGTTGAAAAATAGTAATATTAAAGTGAAATATTTAAAATTTTCTTTCAACCTCTTAAGACCTGGTGTGGACACATTTGGGTTATATTAACACAGTGGTTAATTTATTTGAATTTTACTGTTATTTTTATTTTTAAATTATTATTATTACTGTATTTAGAATTTTAAAAAATATTTTCTACATATTTGAAAATATATTTTTATTTTCTTTACATTTTGTATTTATTTATTTATTTTTAAAAATGCATATCAAACAAGAGCTCAGTCTTAAGGGGTTAAATAAAGTCTGCTTCGGGCTTCCATAGCCACTGCTGATTGACTGTGAGTAACTAACAGAGAAGCAGGAGAAAACAAAAGTAGTTTTTTCGTCAGTTTGAACATCTCTCTGATAATTTTGTGTGTCTTTGCAATTTTTTCTGTTAACTTTGCATCTTTTTTTTTGGTCAATTTGAACCTTTTTTAGTCAGTTTTAACTTCTGTCAGTTATTCTGCATTAATTTATGAATGCAAAGTGTTATGTTTAAATATACAAATGAGCAGCAGGAGAAAATAACTTTTAAACAAACAGCCTGAACAGAAAACAAGTATTTTAAGACATCATTTACAACAGTAACGTTTGAACACATAGGATGTTAACGTCAGATTTGCTCCTCTGGGCTGCAGTCGACTTGATTGAAGTCACAGCAGACGCTGTGAAATGCTTTCAAGTTTTCCATTTACAAAAACGTTACACATTCTGTCTCCTCTGTTGCATCAGTCAGACTTTCCTGCACTCAATTTCTGCAACAAAAAAAAAAAATCTCACGTTTTCTCCCCCTCCCCCACCCAATAAACTCTGCTTCCCATCAGCGCTCACCTGAGAGTTCGGGTTCCAGGTGAGGAGAGATCACGTCCGAGTCGGCGGCTGCTGCTTCTCCGGTGGTGTCAGACTGATGTCGGGCCGAGGGGGGAACCTCCTCTTAAAGAGCAGACACACACTCATGCACACACACACACACACACACACACACACACACACACACACACACACACACACACTAGCAGTGATTCATGCCCTCGAAATGCGCCCGACTCCACCCTTCACCCACCAACTCTCCACACAGACCTCCAGAAATAGTAAAAGACTGTATTTATGTTTGTGTATAGGGAACATATTTGCAGTTGTGTCATTCCTGGTGTGTGTATTTGATGGATTAGGCCTTCTAAGGCGGCAACATCTGTCTCTACACTAATGAGGCTGCATTTAACCCTTACATGCATGAGTCATTCAAAACATGAGTCAGCAAACAAGACTTTAAATAGATGTCATAGGAATTTTAAAAAGTATTATTTTGAGCAAGATACACAACGCTCCTCAACAGTGTAACTCAAAATACTACAACAAAGAGGGTACAAACAACTTTAACAAACACAGATCATCATGAACCTCTTCCATTTTATTATTTACATTTAAACAATAATTTTTGTATGAGGAGTTTTCTAAAGTTTCATGTTTAAATATACAAATGAGGTAATATTTTAGCAAAAATGTGCAAATTTGCATCAACTTACAACAGAAATCTGAACTTGCTTGTTTCTGTTTGTTGCCATAAATCAGAAAATACCATCAACAACCAGAGAAAAATCTATTTTTTCCATGTTTTTAGGGATAAAATGTTCCATAAATGAGGCCGTGAAGGATGCTCATCTGTAAAAACCTTCACAAACAGTATTTATAATGCAAACTTTTGATGAAAACAACAGAAAACAAACACCTACATGTGTTTTTCTGAGTGTTTTCTTCCTTCTCATCTATAAGAAGGCACATTACGAAAGCACAATAATCTTATATTTCAAAATGTACCCGTGTCTTTGCTTCACGTCTTTCACCTCAGTGGTATATTGTTTGTATTTCTTTTGCATTATAAGGTTGCAGCAGATATTTCCACGTCCACCTACGACTTTGGGCTTCCGGTGCAATGTTTAGAGTCAACAAAAGTGATTAAATACATAGAAATGATTGTGAATAATGTGGTTTTAATTGGAGGAAACTGCACAAAAGGGATGAATTCATATCTATGCTGTTCACAGATATGTGCAGTTTGCTATGTTTGACCTTTAAATGACAAAAAAAAGTTAAGAAGTAGCTCTAAACTTGTTGATTTGCTTCTTTATAGTGTTAGATTCATGTTTCATACACTTCTAAATGCAGCCTCACGTCATCTTTGATGCTGAATAGTTTGATTTTGCGGTTAAAGCTTTCCTTTTGCTTTTCTTTACAGGCTGTCCCACTTAAACAAACCCCAGCAGCAGCAGCAGCTCAAGTCTGGATGTGAGGCGCCCTGTGAGAGACCCGGCTGTGTTCGAACACGTTTGATTCTGACGCACTTCTTCCTGCTCGGCGGTCAGTTATGTAAGTCTTTCTCCTTTTTCCACTCGAGTGTTCCAGGGCAGCAGAAAGGCAGCATTTTCTTCTGCTCTCTGCCCCCTGCCAAGTCCCCTTTATAGGTCAGTTCACCGCCTTCACTTAGGCCATATTACTTTCGCTTATTGAATACGATCGGATTCCCCCTGCAGGGGAGGGAAGGAAAATAGAGACGAAGTATCATGTGGTGTTAATTACAAAAAAAAAAAAAAAAGTTCATCTTTCCACACTCTGCTGGCTGGGAGATGCATTACAGGCGGAGAGGCCCTGCCCTTCTGGAGATGAGTCTGAACGTGAAGCACTATTTTTAAAAAGGTCACCTATTAAATATAAATAGCGTCGGACTCGTTTCTTCATGTTTGTTTAACCGTCGTGTCTTGTTTTAACTGAGGCATGCAAATTGGAAGGATTCAGACGACTGGAGCTGAACCAAAGAGATGCACAGTTAACCCTGTTGAGGACTTTTGGGGTCTTCTGGACCCTGAAAGACCTTCTACGTATGACAACATGAAAGTCCTGAATAGGGTTAAACTATCAGGACAACGAAACACAACGACTGAAAGATGGATCTGAATGAGAAAGCACAAAAAAGAAAAAAAATAAGAAAAAATATGATCTATTTTCTACTGTAAAAATGTTTTATTAAATAATATATAACATGTAAAATAAATTAAAATAAAATAGAAGGTAGCATTACACGCCATCATATCTTTGAGGTAAATGTTTTAAAGCCAGTTTTCACTAACGGGCAGGATCAGACAACTTCGCTTTTCAAACACGTCGTCTTGGAGATTTAATTTTACAATCAATCAAAGCCAAACTTGTTCACAAAGCACATTTAAAAACAACAAGAGTTGAATTAAAAAAGGGAGAGATAAAAAAAAAACAATAACATACATAAATAAATGAATAATATATTCAATTATGTATATTTTATATAAATGTGTTTTATAAATTCTGTAAAAAAAAAAAAGAACAAATAATTGAACATTCATTTTTTTCTAAGTATATTTATAAACTACTGTAAAAAATAAACTTAACAATATGTACAATAAAATGTATAAAATAAATTAAACAAAAAAAATATATTTCTATACATGTGTATTAGATATGATTTTATACAAATTTGTTTGAAAATAAAATATAGAAATTAAATAAATGAATAAAATATTGCCTATTTAATAACCATATTTTATAAAATATTCTATACTTTTTTATGAAATGTAATTAAATAAAAGATTTATAATAAACAAATGTATCATATATATTGTTTATGATAGAATTTTTTAAAATAAAAATATTGTATAAAAGTAAATAAACAACAAATAAAGTCAAGCTCTACCTGAAGCCAACAAGAAGCGCTTGTGGGTCGATCGCAGGCAAGAGTTATGCTCAACAAGGTGGCACCAGCCTATTTAAAACCTCAAAAACAAACAGCAACATTAAAAGCCACTCCTTATGAGAGAGGGTGGAACTGATTTTCTGTCTCCAATCAAAAGTTGAGCAGCCACATTTTATGAGCAGCCACAGACGCTAAAGAGGCGATTGTTCACACCCACAAACAAAGAATCCCAACAATCCAAGCGAGTGCTGATAAAGGCATAAATAACTTCTCGTTGGGGAGAGAAATCGACCTTCACTTTGGCTAAAAGTGTTGATTAAAAAAAGCCACTGAGGTGATCTGTTTGAAGATCGCCACAAAATTTTACACAAAAGATTGAATGTATAAAGCCAAAGGACCAAGAGGCCAAAAAAACCCAATGATTTCAGTCTTATTTTCAGCAAAAGAGAGAAAGTTTAGATTCATACAGGGTTTGATGTCTTTTATGAGTCTTTATGTTTGTGCATTGTCTGCAAAAAAATGAAAAAAAGAATCTGATATTTTGTAAAAAATGTGCCCAAATCGCAGCATATACACCATAAAGAAAAATGGACCCAAAATCGAACCTTGAGGGACCCCACACATCTTTTTTTTAACTTAATGGCAAAGTGACATCTTCAGAAATGTTTGCAAATTAAAACAAAAAACAAATTCAAATCTCTTCTTTAAAAGACTATTCAATTTTCTTTTCTTTCTTGTTTTTTTTTTTTATTATTATTTTTTTATTGCAGAATCAAGCCTCAAAGTGCAAGAATGTCTTCTCCTCCAGCTATAAAACTGCAGCGAGGCAGATATCACAGTGAGAATGTGCAGCCATTTCTACAGCTTTGACTGCTCCCAGGAGCACAGTGGCCTCAATAATTGTGAAATAGGACCACCAGGACTCTGAGTTTGCTGTCTGGTCAACCTGAATAATTGAGTACAAGGGGTCAGGAAGGTGAGCAAAGAGCCCAACTGTCAGTCAAACAAAGCTGCAGAAGTCCTCTGCAGAGATGGAAAACGCTGCCCGAGTGATGACCATCTCATCCGCACCGCGACAATGTGGCCGAGATGGAAGCTCCTCATGAATAAAAAGGCATCTGACAGCCAGAGAGACACATCTCAAGAGGATTAGAGCAAACAGGAGCACAATCTGGAGCACTGCAGCAAAGAATCTGTCTGTAAACGAAAGCTTTTCGTTGTAGGTTTTCCAAGAAAGCTCGTACTTGGTTTGTCACAATGCGTTGAGTCTGCATGCTGCTGTGGCTTTGTTTGATTCATAATCAATATAATCCTGCAGAACAGCTTCTGCTCTTAAAAGCAGTGATTCTCACAACAATGGCAGGAATTTCCTTGACACAATAATAGAGTGTTTCAAAATTCTCCTCAAAACACTGGGTGCAAAATGTGGCTTTGCTTTGTGCAGAAACACATTTAAAAGGAGATACTTAGTCGTATTGATCCACAGTGAATGTTTTGTGATTAATTATTCAGAAGTCTCAGATATCAGCTCAGAAAATAAACATTTAAATTCCACTAGAATCGTCTTAAACAAATTAAATTTATCAGACAAATCCAGCTGAGCAGCAGTCAGAACCACTTCCATAGCGCAGAGATTGTTTTTGTGAGTTTAAATCTGCTTTAAACGTAGCAACACCAAAGCAGTCTTTTTATGAATGCAGAAATGGAAATAAAGAGACACTCCAGGAGAAACTGTCTAAATGTCTTTCAGGAATTTCCTGACATCTAGTGGTGAATATTGAGATGATGTGCAGCCTCCTGTTTAACGTGTTTTAGGGATTCTTTTTGCTTTATTTTATTAAAGAGTGTCTACAGATGAATATTTCTTCAAGTTTGTGGCATTCAAGCTGACTTTCATTTTTAAATTCCTTCAGAAATGAGTCACTCAGCTGCAAAAGCAACTTCTTTATGTATTTTTCGATGTATTTCTGTTATTATTTCGATGATTCTTGTTGTGTGTTTTTGTTCTTTTTTGTTCTATTTTTACTTGAGGCTGTAATGTTTGTTTTTGATACGTTAGCCCCATTAGCTGATGTCTTGGTGCTGGCTAATGGGGATCCTTTTAAACAAACAAATAAACAAATCAGGCTTTTCTCAGTGCAAAACGAGAAAAACACCGATGCACCTCTGCTCTGATCATGTCCACTGTTTAGGGTGTGTATATATATAAAAAGCAGAACACACACTTAACCCCAAGTTGTTCATCCTTGTGCGAAATTGTGATTTCTGGTGAATTTTTTCTTAACAAACAGGTTTATTCTGGCTGGAAATGACTTAAACAAGTGTTGGAAGACAGTAAAACATTGTGTTGAAGATGTTAATTGTATTTTTTTTATTTTCTTTTTTACATTTTTACTACAAATAACCCATCCAAAGCTATTCATACCCTTAAAATAGCTACAAACAGCTTCTATATCATTCTGAATGGTCCTGATAATTTCTACCATGTTCTAGCGCGTTCTAATGCACTATAAAGGTAATCATTTATAATTTTTGGACATACAATTTTGTATAAATTCATATTTTAAAAAATGTCTAACTGTCTTTTGTCACTTGTTTACATAATTTCCAGCAAGAAGAAACCTGTCAGTCGATTATAAAGTCGCTGTAAATCAATATTTTTTATTGGTATGAATAATTTTGGATTTCACTGTTGAACTTTGACGTTCGTTGGTTCCGCCCTCAGGTACCACCTGATATTGTGTCCGGGTTCATCTGAGCTAGTTGGTTCCTGGAGCCGGGGAGCAGTTAGCTGCCTGTACGAACTTAATTCATCTGTTTCATCAGCAGGACTCTAATTTCACATCTAATCATGGGTATGTGCTGCTTTGTTCATAACATCCATGCGGGTTTGCAGATGTGCAGATATTATGGGATGTTAGAGTGCAGCTCAGTGGTGAAGCTAGCGGGCTAACGTTCAGAAGTAAGCGATGCTAGCTCAGGTGGCTGCTAGCAGTGGAGTAGGATCTATTCAGAGTAATAATGTCACCGTACAACACCGCTGATTTATTTTAGATTTTGCTGTGTGTGTCCAGTGTGTGTAGAGTGTTGTGTTTGCGAGCTTCTGCCGCTGCTAATGCCGGTTGTTTAGCTTGATGCTAACAGCTCGCTGCCGGAAGACGAACACTGACGTGGCGTTACACAGTAAAGATTCACTTCATTGAAAAAAAAAAAAAAAAACTAACTAAAGTAAAGCCAAATAAAAAGTAGTAACGGTCGAACTTCTCTCAGCATTTCACATTATTTGAATACATTGGCACTGAATTAATAAAATGTTAGCCTGTATTGTTATTCCCACAGCAGAGACTTGCAGGGTTACAGCAGCAAAGGGAGGGAGTCAGTAAAATAACAAGAAATAAACAAAGAATATAGCTTTCTTTAATGCAGTAAATGGCAAAATTGCACAGGGTTAGGGTTGGTATTGCACAGATAATATTGATCTTGACACCTAGAAAAGTGTTGTAAATGTACAAAATCTTCACAATGCTCAGATTCAAGTGGATTCATGTTGCACCAGACTGAAGTATGACAGTTTTTAACTGGTTATAAAGTTTAAACTGCTGTCTCTCTCATTAAAGTGTTCTCATATGAACCTTTCTTGGTGAAACAGTTCTTGAGGAGCAATTCTTGTTATTTTGCTCGTATCTAAAGTGTCCTGTTTTCGATTGCGCCTTAAACGTTGACCGTCCTGGTTTGTTGTGCTGAATGAACACCAGCTTGTTTGTACTTGAGCGAGACACTTTGAAATAGCTGCTCAGACATCCTGGTAGGTTTTGGCGTCCTACATTTGGGACATACTAAATCTTTTTCTGACGTACTACACCGTATGTTAACGTGGATACTGGAACCCAGTCTGTGTGTAACATCAGGACTCGTATCTAATTCTTCATCTGGGAGACTCAAAAGGTTTTATCACATAAAGTCTGCTCTTCATTTTGAATGCAGACACTAAGAAGTGACGTTACCTGATAAAACTGGTGCGTCTTCTGGGCAAATATCATTTTCACAACGCCGCTACATCTTCAGTTTCCTCCTGAAAAGAATTAGTTTACGTCTAACTTCAGGCATTTTGTGATTCTGTCGGCAGAGTTTTTAAGAAGCTTTAAAAACATCTCTTATCAAACATGATGGACAGCATTGGTGGATGATTTAAATCGGCTTGTAGTAATACTCTTTCACTTTCTAAAGTTGTGTTTGATCTAGTTTAACTCACGTTTTCTCATAATTTCTGATGAATCTACATATTTTTATGGCAGGTATTTATTTCTAACAAGATCCGGTTTCAGAAGTTGGACTGTATGTGTCACTTACAAACCTGTACTATCCATCCATCCATTATCTATACACCGCTTAATCCTCACTAGGGTCATGGGGGGCTGGAGTCTATCCCAGCTGATTTAGGGTGAAGGCAGGGGACACCCTGGACAGGTCACCAGTCTATCACAGGGCTACACTTAGAGACAGACAACCAAGCACACTCACATTCACACCTATGGACAATTTAGAATCACCAATTAACCTCAACATGTTTTTGGACTTTGTGGGAGGAGGCCGGAGAACCCGGAGAGAACCCACACTGCAAGGGGAGAACTTGCAAACTCCATGCAGAAAGATCCTGGGTGTCCTCACCGAACCGGCGACCTTCTTGCTGCGAGGCAACAGTGCTACCAACTGCAACCCCTGCAGCCCAACCCTGTACTAGTCCAGGAATTAAACCTTTGTCCTTCTGTGTGTCTTTGTCCTTTGCAGCAGTGAATACAGGCACATCTCTGGTCCTGTCCAGTCTGCTGTCAGTGCTGGTGTTTGCTGGGATGCAGATGTTCAGCAAACAGCTGGGCTCCACAGAGTGGCTCACCATCCTGGGAGGTTTCCTGGGCTCAGTGCTCTTCATCTGCTCCCTCACCGTATCCTTTTACATCGACTGTTTTAACTGTTAATCATTAAGCTGTAAGATGTTTGTTAATGAACCTTTAAAGCTGTTGATAATTTTTTTCTTCTAAACATGATTTCTCTGAGGAATCGAAATGTGCAGATACTCGTCCTTAACTTCATTTCCAGGCATTTAATAATCTGGAAAACCTGGTTTTTGGGAAGGGGTTCCAAGCCAAGATCTTCCCAGAGAGTAAGTGATGAAAACACTGAAGTCCAGCTCATGCAGTCGGTCTGCAGCGCGTCTTTGTTTGAATGATCCTGTCATGATTTTCTGAGTCAAGTGTCGGTTCGGCTTTCTGTGAAACATCACCGTCATTGATCAGTAAAGTGTGCTCACCCTGCTAGCGTCTTTTTAAAAGGAGTTAGACCATTTGGAAGGCATGTTTTGTTTAAAAAAAAATCTGCAAAAGTACACAAGTATTTCTTGGGCCTTGAAACTGGAAAAATAATTGTTAGGTTTAAGATTTTTCTGATTGTCCTTGAACGTATCTTATGTGACATGCGGGAAAATGAACCAAATCTCTTTTTAAAATCGTGATATTTCATCAGAATCACTTCAGAATGCACCAAAAATACATAATTTGCACTGAAGGGATTCTGTAGTCATGTGACAGAAATCCTGGGACTTTTCAGTTGAACTCTAGGTAGTGTTTAGTCAGAGCAGAGAGGAGTATGGAAATAAAATACAAATATAAATAGTAAAATATCTGTATTATGTCGTTGGTAAGAACTAGTGATGCACAATATTCAAATTTCTGACCGATATCTGGTGTTAAGATTTCTGATATCGCCGATAAACGATGTTAATGATGTCGATATTAAATTTTTGTTCACACCGAAAAATGAGTATAAGTAAGCATTTGGAGAGAGCCATTCCAAAGAAGCCCAAATTAGACCACATAGCCTTCATTATTACATAACAAAAGTAAAACATATTTTAACATATTTAACATTCAAGTCCAGGAACATTTAGGTTAAAACATCTGTGAAATAGCAGCAATATCAAATGTAGAGATGAAGGTGCTCAATCATCAGTTTTTCACATCAGCTAAATTTGTTCATCGGACCAATACCGATATGCTGGAAAAACACTAATATCGGCCGATACCGATGTGGTCGCCGATATATTGTGCATCCCGAGTGAGAACCTGTAGACACTTAGTAAAATGTCGGACATGTTGACTCCACGTTTTCTCCAATTGAAGTTAATTCTAAATTTTGTGCGATGTGTAATTTAACTATTGTAAAATCATCATATCAGTGCTCTGACATTTCATTTGGGCCTTTTTTCCCTCACGTTTCTCATTCATTCCTGCAGTTCTGCTGTGTCTGTGCCTGTCGCTGTTCGCCTCCGGTCTTGTGCATCGCGTCTGCGTCACCACGTGGTAAGAAACAGAACCGCCTGCTTCAGCTTCATGTTACACGGTTAAAGATATTTCCACTAAAACCACACGTTTCTCTGCTTCCTCTCTGCCCAGCCTGATCTTCTCCCTCTTCGCTCTGTACTACATCAACAAAGTCTCAGCCGCCCTCTACCAGGCAGCCGTTCCTGCGGTCACGCCGGCTAAAGCTGCCAGCAAAGGCAAGCGGAAGAACTGATGGATGAGCTGCATCAGTCAGATCATCGCTGAAGGTCCTCGCAATACAGCTGTGACACGTTTTTTTTTTTTTTTTTACAATAGCTTCTTAAATCATCACGTTAGGTTGTTCCCTCAGGCTCCTTTTTTTAAACTTTGGTTTGGGTATTTTATTTAAAACGTTAAAGTGGCAGAGTTTTGTTTTTACTTTTTACAGTGAATTCACATTATGAGGAAGCATCCCTGGTGAGCCTTATAACAAACATCTCGACATTCCCTTCACATCTGTATTTTTCCCCCTTTTTTAAAAGACAAACTGGTTGCGAAGAGATTCATACGTCATGTCATCTGAATATTCATCAGCACTTGTACTTGCTGGTGTTTTTTTTGTTTAATTCATTTTGTAATTAAACTTTTTTGAAAGACTTTAAATGTGTTGTTCTTCTGTTCAAACCACGTTCAGGTTGGAGATTCAACGTGAAGTTTACGAGCAGCTACATGGCAGAAAGATTTTATTTGTACAACTATAAAGCACAGATCTGATTTTATAGTCGTTAAAAGGTGATTTTATATTGAAAATGTCACCAGGTGTCGCTTACAGTTGATGCAGAATGAGGATTTAACAGTTATTTGGAGGTAATGCAACCAATTGTCTTAGAGATTAAGACTTATCAAGATCCAAATGATTAATTTTAGGGGGTAAACTAGAGACCTAACACCAGAATGTCTCAGGTTTTCATGTCACAGAATACACTGGTGCATATATTAAAGCGTAACACCCTATGAATAATGATATTTTTGTGTTTTTTTGTATTCTGAGTCATTAAATCTGTGTTTCTCCCAGCTTTCCAATGGATTTCAATTTGTTCAATGCAAAACAAAAACAATTCCAGTCACTAATTTGAGTAATTTTTGACCCTGAACCGCGTAAATCACTTAAATATAACATGGAGAAGCTGGAAAAACACCAACAGTTGATGGGATGATCCAAGAAGAGATACTGAAGGCGGATGCGGCTCAGGTGGTAGAGCGAGTCGGTCAATGATCGGCGGTTTGATTCCGTCCTGCAACCTGTGTGTCACGGTCGTGACCTTGGGCAACACACTTGACCCACCCTGCCTGGTGTGAATGCGTATGAATGGATTGTTTGAGGTGGTGGTCGGAGGGCAGAATGGCCGCCACGCCTCTCTCAGTCTGCCCCAGGGCACTGACAGAGACACTGTGGCTCCTGTCATAGTTTACCACCACCAGAATAAGTGTGTGTGGATGAATAATTGACAGTGTGAAGTGTCTGAGTGCCTTGATAGGCGCTATATAAATCTGATCAATTATTAATTACAATTACTATTATATTAACTGGTGTTTGTTTTGTATCGTGGTGGATCCTTTGTGGGCACTGTGCTGGGAGAGGACTGGCGGGAAGGCTGCTGTAGCTGCTGGAGAGCCTGCTCCGGCCCCGGCTGCCTGCCATCACAATCAGAAACAGATTTATTGCCAGGTATAGTTTGCACAGTACGAGGAATTTGTTCTGGTGGGTTGGTGCAACAATAAATACACACAGTGAGGACCAATACACAAGATAAAAATATAGAAATAGCCGGTCAACCTGCAACAATCAACGCACCTGTATGATAAAGGCCTCAACCAAACTCTCAGCTGCTAACTTTGTGTAAAGCTACTCGTGTCTTGGTGGCTTCAGTGAGCAGCTGTCAGCTCAGTTCAGAAGCAAGTCGTGTCTTGTGTGCTTTTTTTTTTTTTTGTAACGTGTTTTGAGGAACGAGCTTATTTCATTTCTTTTGTTAGGTGTGGCTGTTGCTTTTGGATTTACGTTTGGTTTCATTTTCATTGAGTTTTTTTTAGCAACATCCACTCGTTTCCTTTGTGTTGTTTTGTGTTCATTTACGTTACTGAGCAATAAGTTGCTTTACCTCCACCAACAGCAACTGGTTTTTTGTTACGTCCAGCCGACGCTAGAGGCTGGATCGTAACATTAACCCTAAAAATACACAACTTTATGTAACGTCTACATCAAAAATCTGTATTTTTATAAATGGTAATTTGTTCTTTTACAGCATTTAATATATATATATATTATTGTACAATTACTCAGTTTCTACTGTGTTTAAATGAGCAAAACATATTTTCATTTTATAGATATTTGCTACATGTTAGGGATTGAAAAGTAGAAAGTAATTTCTTAATGTAATTTTACCCATTTTCACAGTTTTGTGAAATAAAAGTATAACTAGTATAATTAGAAGTTTATTGTTTACAGGTATTTATTTTTTTATTAAATTTGTTTTTAAAATTAGACTGTTTAACTTCATTTAAAGTAGCTAAAAGTATTTTTATTATTATTATTATTTTATAGATATTTGCCCTCAGTTTCACCACTGTTTTTATTCATTTTTTTCAGATAAGCTATGATATGGCATCAACATAAAGTCATTTCAGTTGTGCATGTAAGAAATGTTCTGTTGCATAATTTCACAGTTAAAGTTTTGAATAAATGTACTGGTAGTCTGGTCTTTTGTGTGCATGACTGTAGATTTGAATATATTTACATTTTATTCTGTTATTTTTATTGAACTGTACAGTTTACAGGCTCAGTAAAGGCACACATGTTTAGGATAAAGGTTTACTGTCAGATCGGATGCAGTTGACGGTGAGCTTCCAGGTGGAACCGCGTCGGTGTGATCAGGGCGTTGCTGAGCAAATACGTCCAGGACAAACAGATGTAGTAAAAACATCAGATGAGAAGAAGCTGCCAGATATTGACTCATTTAATCTGTCAGTAAGCCTCAGACCTGCTTGTCTGCAGCAGTTCCCATCACACAAACTACATACTGCCCTTTTTTTTGTGACTAATCTTCCAGGAAATGTTTTGTAACACTAAAGGTGAAGAAGTTGGACTAAAAATCTGACCTTGGAGCAGCTATTATGTGTATCTCCTGTGGGGATATTTGTGAAGGAAAGCTTGGGAAGGGAAAGTATTCGCTCCTGTTCCTCCGTTATTTCCTCCCTCCTGCATCCCTCCCATCAGGCTGGGCGTCGCCTGCTCGGCTATAAATTGTTAGATCAACTTGCAGCCAGTCCCACTTCTCACTGAAGCTCAGCCAACTGTTTCTGCCTCTTTGTGACCTGGTAAGTTTATTTTTAATTATCTTAACCTCTAATTCATCAAAGTTTCTTCATTTCTATTGCTCTGAGTGGCCTAAAGCTTATAGATACACTCCAAAAAAAGCTTTTTTATCTGTTAAAAGTTGGTGTGAGTTACCTGCATGCTGCTGTCGGGTGGGTTGAGGATTTTCCTCCTCTGACAAGCAGCAACTCGTCCTCGGTTTGTTAGTCTTCCCATAAGTTATTTCGCCTCATTTCTGCTCCCTGGATGCCTCGTTTTTTTGTTTTTTTACAGAGACACAGACAGAAAATGTTTCCATATAAGCAGAGTGAGAGCCATGAGATAAGAGTTTCCATTTAGGAGCCAGAAAGTGATTTAACATCCAAAGAATTTGCTGTGAGTGCCAGTTAGACCAACACCCACATCCTCCCTGTTAGTTTTGGATGAAGCTGTTACCTGCTGCTGCCGGATTGCGACACTGTGGGTTAAAAAGAAGAATAAGTTTGCTTTAATGTCGGCTGTTTTAATTAATTCTAACTCATCCAGGTGTTTTGTAGTTCCAGCTGCTTCTGTTTATCTGTGCACAAAATGATAAGAGAGAGAGAGAGAGAGAGAGTATCTGCAGCTCTCGTCTTCTCTCCCTTCAGATTCTGCAGCCATGACTCAGTTGGAGAGCTGCATGGAGTCCCTGATCGTGATCTTCCACCAGTACGCCAAAGACGACGGCGACAAAAAAACGCTCACCAAGAAGGATCTGAAGAAGCTGCTGGAGTCGGAGCTGCCCAACTTCCTGAAAGTAAGGACAAGGGTTTGTCCTCCATCTGATGAATGTTTCAGAATCGGGTTTTATTGCCAAGTAGGTTCTCAGACATAGAGGGACTTCAAGGTGTTAAAAAGATCAAAGTGATAAATAGTAAGAGACTCACCAACACATTGTACCCAAGTGCAATGAAGGTACATTAGTTTCCACAGCCTGAACAGGGATACATATTTATTATACATCCACAGTGTTCTTATATTTATTCTACCATTTGGCTGTTTTCATGCTCATTCCTAACTGTATCCCACTGGCTCCTTTTGTAAATATATTTTTGTCTTATTTTAAACTTGTATTTTGCACCACTGGAGTTGTCTTTTAATTTCGTTGCACTTTGTGTGTGACGACAATAAAAGCATTCTATCCTATTCTAGTCTGTTTTATTCTAGGATGTGTTGCTCTCCTTTAACTTGTCTCTTCTCGACTCCGTTTCAGGCCCAGAACAACCCAAAGACCGTCGACTTCATCATGAACGATTTGGACTCGAACAAAGACGACAAGCTGGACTTTGAGGAGTTTCTGCCCCTCATCGCCGGGATCTCGTTGGCCTGTGAGAAGTGTTACAACGCGAGCCAAAGGAAGGGCAAGAAGTGACGGGCGGATACAAGGGACAGCAGTGTTTTATGAATGATCTGTTGTCACACTGTTTGACAGATTCCAAAGTAAAAACTACCTTTGATAAGATTTCACCCTCTGTTTGTCTGATTTCTCTTTCAGTAGCAAGAAATTTATGCATAAAGCTCCTCATCATATGTATAGATTATTTAAAGTGCTTTACAGGCAAAGGTAAACATTTAAAACATATAAAATACAAAATAGAGCACAATAAATTTTGATGCAGCATTTTTCAGCTTTTTAAATCTGCTACAGCTCTGTCAGGTTACACAGGGATCACGAGTGAACAGATCTTTCTTAAACCAGACACAGATTCTCAGATGGATTGAGGGGTGGCTCTGACTCGTCCTCCAGAACATCCACTTTGTTGTCTTTAAACAAGTTTTGTGTCGTTTTGGCTCGTTTTTTTGCTGGAAAACAAATGTTCTCCAAGTCTCAGTTCTCCTGCAGACTGCATCAGGTTGTCCTCCAGGATTTCTCTACACTTTGTTGCATTCATTTTACCCTCTACCTTAACAAGCCTGCTGCTGAGAAACATCTTCACGTCATGATGCTGCCACCACCGTGCCTCACATTATGATGCTGCCACCACCGTGCTTCACATCATGATGCCACCACCATGCTTCACGTCATGATGCTGCCACCACCATGCCGACATGACTTAATGTTGAAAAGCAATAAATGGGGAAAACTTTTTATAGGCACCGTATCTCAGATATATTTTGGGCCCAGACCATTCAGACACTCGTAGGCATCAGTGGGGTCTTAAAGTCAGCCGTATATTTAACTGGAAGTCTGGAAGCTGCATGTCGCTGTCGTTCCACACGCTCTGCGACGACTTACTTCTGGAACACATGGAACCAGTTTAGTGTAGAAAACTTCTTTCGATGCCAGTAAAATGTCTCCGATTATTGATGAGTTCATGTCTGATTGTTTCACCCATAAATCCCTGTTGAACGTTCAGCTGAGGCAGCAGCCTTATGTTTGTGTTTAGGAATGTGCGGATATTATATAAGTGTGTTTGCTCCGAGGTATACAGTCTGGCGCAGCTTACATACCTCCGTGTTAGGAGGTGATGAGTGAGTGTCGGGGGACTTACATGTGTTTGTAAGACCAGAGGTTTGAAGGTTTCTGGAGATGGGAAATCGCTGGTAAGTCTCTGAACTGAATACACCAATCACTAAAATCCACAAGTAAGCAACGTTCAAGCAAAGCAGGTAGCAAGCAGCTAATATGTTAAAGCAACACTGCAGAACAAAAGATGGCAGAACATTATCAGGAGTCCTGCATATATGTTTGTGTATTTGAAGAAAGCAACTGACTGTTTTTTCCAAACTACTTTCTGTATTTTCTGCCTGATTCTTGAGGTTTTTAGGAATCTGGCTGTGAAAACAATCAGACACAAGCTCTAAAACAAAGAGACAAGCCACGCCTGTACTACTGTCAGATACACTGAGTGGTTGGTTGGAGAATCTAAATGTGAGAAAACAAAATCACTGTTAGGAGACGAGACGTAACATCTCCTGCAGCAAAGTATTTTCTAGAAAACAATTTAAAGCTTTCAATGCACAAGACAGTGAACTGAACTAAGTGAGGTTATAGTCTTGATTTATTGCTTCTAAAGTTGAGACTTGAGTTATTTTCTTACAAGCTCAGTTTTACTCACTTTATAACTTATGCACAGATTTTTGGAAATTGTGCTCAGATAGATTTTGGGATTCTTAGTTTTTAGGTTATCAAAACACTCTAGAACATGGTAGAAATTACCAGAACTATTTCCAATAGCTTAAACTGCGGCAATTTTAAGGAGCATGAGTCAATTTGGATGTGACATTTTTTAGTAGAAATGAAGAAAAAAAGACATAGAAATAGTTCATGTTTATCATTATTGTCACCCTTGTCACATGTTTATGTCATTTCCAGCCAGAAGAAACTTTCTGGTCAAATAAAAACATTACTGTAAATCACAAGTTGGCATTGGAGATGAATAATGTGAGGATTAACTGTAAAAAAACCCCAAAAAAACGCAATGTTTAGTTCTGAACGTCTGAATCTTTCAATTAAACGATTGTCTAATCTTTAACATCTCTTAATCAGTTTGTTTTCCTTATCATCTTTATTGAATTACATTCATAATGTTCTTTTTTTACGGCTGCAAGGTGGATCGGTGGTTAGCGCTGTTGCCTCGCAGCTAGAAGGTCGTGTGGAGTCTCCATGTTCTCCCCGTGCAGTGTGGGTTCTCTCCGGGTTCTCCGGCTTCCTCCCACACAGTCCAAAAACATGTTGAGGTTAATTGGTGATTCTAAATTGTCCGTAGGTGTGAATGTGAGTGTGCTTGGTTGTCTGTCTCTAAGTGTAGCCCTGTGATAGACTGGTTACCTGTCCAGGGTGTCCCCTGCCTTCACCCTGAGTCAGCTGGGATAGGCTCCAGCCCCCCATGACCCTAGTGAGGATTAAGCGGTGTAGAGATAATGGATGGATGTTCATTTTTTACCTTTCTGCCACTCAACTTTTAGCAATACTCCAGAAAAACACTACTACTGGACTAGGGCCGTGGTTGTGGTAAGGGTCTGCCAGTTGGACCTACAGAGACGGTTTCTGTACAAACACTGAGAAAAATGCAGAGAACTCAGCAGCAATAGGACAGAAACACATAAACAGTTTAAGGTGGAGTTTGTATAAATGACTCTTCAAACAGACCAAGATGTTCAAAACAGACACAACACCATGAGTGCTTTACTGCATCTATTTTATTCAAAATATACAAAAATATTTAAAAAATGGCATTTTTACATTGCCGTGTTACTGCAGCGTATCCACATATGTGTGTTAACCAGTGTTTCTCAGATCTTTTTTTTTGTACAGCAATAAAAAAACAAAAAAAAACATCTGATATTGTGGCTACATATGTTCCCATCCACACATATTTGTCAGACTTCACACCAGGACTGTAGTTCAATATGGCTTCTTCTTCACTCCGAAAACTGCTATAAACAGAAGAATCTCCACAAAAGCCGGCAGCACACTAGAGGGAGAGACAGAGACAGAAATGTAGAGCAAACCGCTGGAGACAGAGCCACTGTACTTACAGTATACGAGAGAAGTAAGTGTAGCATTAAAGGTTCTCCTGCTGGAATATTCCTCTTCTTCCAGCGTCTCCAGACTGGGAGTCATCTAGTCAGCCAGTATTCTGGTTTATCCTCAGACATTCATCTATAAATGTCATCAACACCTTCTGCCCTCATGCAGCCCCATATCATGACACTGCCACCTCCGTGCTTCACTGTCAGGACGATGCATCCTCTATGGTGGTCCCGGTCAGGTTCACACCAAGTTTTACAGTCAGATTTTTCATTTCCTCTGTCCAGTTCTTTTCCATTTGGAGCCATGATTCAGACATAGATACAGCTCATAGGCCCAAAACTGAGAAAGTTCTGCTGTTCACAGCTCATTTTGGAACCATGTTCATGCAGTCAGACTGTTTTGAGATCACACCTGGTCAGTTTTGTTGAACTGAGTTTCTACTTTGAAACCTATTGAGAGCTCATGCATTTTTTTTTTTTAAGCGATAATGTTTTTATACTTGAAATGCATATACTTACACGTCACTGTTTACAGAGATTCTTTAACTTTGCTCTCTGAAAACTAACTAACTCATTCACGCCAACACACACCAACCTGCAGGTGGCAAATACAACCCAATACGTCCAGCACTCCCACTTCTCAAACACAAAGAAAGACAAGGACACGGAGGCGCTGCAGTGGACAGCCAGAGCTGGATGAGACATCTGTCAGGGAAAAACACCTCTGGATGAACACACTAGTGGTATTAGACATGTGCACACTGACCTGCAGAAGGCAAGGATCCACCAGTAGATGTCACACTCCCACTGCTCAAACAGAAAGAAAAGCAGAGCCACTGAGGCACTGGCATGGACTCCTGTGGCTATAGTGGGCCGAGACGCAAACATAAAGGAGTCTGCAGTCATGGAATTGTAACTGGTGAGTCATATATTGCTTACCTTTCTAGCTTTTTTATATATTTACATATTTAGGGGGGTTAAGTGGCACATTCTGTAACCGTTCAGCTAACAGGGCGGCCATCTTTAAAGTATATTTACTGCTTCACTGCTTTGGATGCTATTTCTGTTTACTGTTACTGTACATATATTATTGCATAATCATTAAAAAAAAGTTGTACAACCATGTTTTCATCATGCTAGAAAAATGTTTAACTTTTAAAGAATATTTTACAGCCTTTATCTCATCACTGCAGCCTTTCACCTGCCTGAACCAAAAATCTATTCGTTGACTCCAGACTGAACAGAACTCAGCTGTCAGGCTTTGAATCAGAGTCAGGATGTGATCCTGACACTACTGTTTGATCCTCTTTAAACTGGCTCCCAGTATGTTTTAGCCACTTTATACTGGCTCCCAGTATGTTTTAGCCACTTTATACTGGCTCCCAGCATGTTTTATGCTCTTTTTAACTGGCTCCCAGTATGTTTTAGCCTCCTTAAACTGGCTCCCAGTGTGTTTTAGGTTCTTTTAACTGACTCTCAGTATGTTTCAGCCTCTTTTTTACTGGTTCCCAGTAAGTTTAAGCCTCTTTTTTCCTGGTTCTCAGTATGTTTTCAGACAGGGTTTCAGGCCCTTCATGTATCTCTGACCTCTTAGTTGCACACTGACTCTGTATCCTCTTTAAAGTTTCTTTTTAAAACATGCTTTTATCAGAGAGCTTTTTCCTGATTTTACTTTAGTTTTATTTCCCTTTAACTGTCTTTTATTTCTTTTAATTATGCCTTCCCCTTTTCTAATACTCTTAGTTTTATGCATCGAACAGTTTCTAGGTTTTGATGATTTCATGACTCTCATCTGTTTTATTTTTGCTGCTCCTGTGAAGCTCTTTGTAGTTTGGATTTTGAAAAGTGTTCTATAAATAAGGACTATTTTTGAATATTTTCAGTGAGAGCCAGACAGTGCTGCTGTGAAGGATACACAGGAGGCCTTGGCTGCAGTTGAACATGGACACCCCGGAGAAGAAACCAGCCAGTTCTACAGCAAACAGACCGAGAGTGACGGCCAGCGCCACCACCAACCTGAAAACAGAGACACGTGTGAGAGGGTGTGTATACGAGTGTGTGTCACGTGTGTTTATCCAACATTTACTCACTTCTTGTCTTCGTCGTCGTACTGCTCCTGTGTGTAATCTAAAGGCAAACAAGCCTTCACGTTATTTTCCTGTAAAACAAACACGATGAGTTGGTGTCAGCAGCAGATCAAATGTATATACTAATATACTAATGCAACTATTGAAAGCTGCTTTCAGACTCCGTGTGAACAAACAAACGTCTTCTATTTGACTTTATCAAACAGCTGTAGCATCACCCAGCAGCAGGACTCGTCTCCACACTGAGGCGGTGCATAAATTACTCAGGTGGCTCGGCAGCCTTAATGTCGTTAATTATTTAAGTCATTGGACGAGTCGATCATATTTGGCCTTATTAACCTGAACACTTTTCTGCAAAGATTCACAGCTTCTACAGCGAAATCTCTGGGAACAAAGCGGTCATGTTTAGGATGAATCAGCACCAAAACAGTCCAAATACTGTTTCTTTTGGAGAATAATCATATTTTTACTGGCGTGAAAAGTGGATGAATGTAGGAAGTTCTCAGTTTTGCTGCTTAAATGCAATGCAGGAATGGCATTGCTGAGTACGGAGTAGCGCCAATATCACATCATAACATGTGCAATACTATACTGCTTAAAAATGCATCTCCTGATAGTTATAATTTTTGAATAATATTTTGTACAATTTTTACCTCCTGCCTTCCAATATTTGTATTTATTTCTTTTGTACTTTTAAACAATTTACATGCACCAACTGTAATCTAATTTAGCAGTAAAATACAGTGACAATAGAGAGATAATATTCTATTTCATTCTAAAAAAAATAAATAAATAAAAAAAAAAGCGGATAAAATGGAGTCGAATGTACAAATAAATACGCAAATAAATAAAAGAAAATCAACTCAAAGCCAGGATAGAGTTTGCTTTTAAAAATAGCAGGAAATAATGTGTTTAATGATGACATTAGATCCATAAACGCGTGTCACTGAACGGGTCACAAGGTGGAAACGTTCCGGTGTTTACTGACCCTGGACCAGAAGATGGTGATGACGATGACCAGGTGAGCGGTGATGGTGAGGAACCGAGCCGGGACGAGGCTGCTGACAGCGGACATGCTGCTCCGAACCTCCGCTCACACCGACACAACCGGTTTAACCAGAACTGCGCCAGCAAAAGTACCGCTATCCAGCTAGTTTACTGTGATTTTTAAACGCGCCTCGCAGCGTCCAGTTAGCGTGTGATGCTAATTTAGCCGCTAGCTTCAGTCTGACAATTCGGCTAACTTTAGCCTAAATTAGCATAAAAACAACATTTGTGGAAGCTAACTGCTAGCAGGACAAACGGGGATAAACCAAAGATTTGTTTTACATCCCGCTTTTTTAGAACAGTTCAGTTTCTCTGTCTCTAAACACAGATAACCGCCTTCACGATGCTGTGATTATAACGCTAAAGACGGTTGCTACAACAACCACCGCGTATGTGCGTCCAGGATTACTGACCGGGAGAAACACCGACATTCAAAGGTTCCGCTATCGCTGTTATCACAGCTTTTGTTTTGTTTTGATTATTATTATTTGATGTATTTGTTTTGTTTTGATTTATCCGCGTAGATTCGAATGTTTTGACGTATTTATTTTGTTTTGATTTGATTCCGTTCGATTTGATTTGAATGTATTGACTTATTAATTTGTTTTGATTCAATTTAATTAGTTGGTTCTGATTTATTTGTTTTCATTTGATTTAATTCGATTTGATTTGAGTTGTTTTGATTTGATGATGGTTAAATTTTTAAAGATCATAGCACATAGAATGACTGCAAAAGAGCTCATTTCTTTGTTGTTGTTGCTGTTTTGAGATAAAAACGCATCTATAAATCACTTTGATTCCACTCTCGTGTCCAGATATACACGAGGATGTTAAACATATCAAACACATACAGAGTAAACATCAAAAGCAATTCCATCGTTTTGTCTGTAATCATTTTTATTTATTTAAATTTTTTTGTCACTAATTTTCAGTTGCAATAAACAATAAAATGTCACATGTTTGCTGTTTCCGCAGACATGCAGTTCTGTGTATTTGCAGGTTTTTTCTGTCCGTCTGGTCCAGATGAAAGCAGCTGGAGCCTCCTGACTTTCTCACACACCACCGCCACCTGGTGGCCACAAGGAAAACTGGGCCACTCACAATTTGGACATTTCTATCCTACAGAGCTGCTGGAAAACAACGAGCTGGAGGTTTATTTGGCAAAAACGAGCTGTTGTTTATTTATTCACCTTGTAAGGAGTAAATAACAATGAGATGATGGCTTCTGGATAATTTCACTGATGTAAAAATATGTATTATGGGGAGATTGTTGTCAGTAACATATCTGTTCCTATAAGCCCAGGACGCCTCTGCTCGGTGTTTCCTGACTGACGAGCTGCTCCAGACTCCTCCACATCCCCCCTCCATCCCTCCAGCCCTCCCTCCCTCCCTCCTGCTCGCTCCACGAGTCGCCTCGTCTCCGACACACGGAGCTCAGAATCGGCCTGAAGCTGCAGCAGGCCGGGGCCAGGGCTTCCTCCACCCCGGTGTGATCACCCGCTCCGGCGTCCTGCTCAGAGAAACGGCTGGTTCGGTCGCTGTGGAGCCGCCGGCACCGAGGCAGGATGGCAGAAGCCGAGTTACAGACCTTCACCTCCATCATGGACGCGCTGGTTCGCATCAGTGTGAGTGTGACGCTCGTTTTATTAGCCACCATGTGTGCTGCTTCTACACCTTTATTTACACGTATGTTGTTTTATATGTGTACATCTGACAATAGAAATGCGCCATATGATCTGTGAATGTGCAGCTCAGTGAGGCGTTTGTTCCTCTCGAGGATATTTTCGGCGTTTATCGAACCAAAGGTGGATGCTGAGCTGCTTGGCAAAGCTCCGCTCTGTGGGAGGAAGAGCAGCCAGGGCCACCGCGACTGCAAAAATCCCAAAGTTGGAGCAGATAAAGTGGAGGTTTGACGGTGTTAATCAGCTAAACTGCGTTGGCTAATAGCTTCAAATGCTCGCTTCGGGCCGATGAGGAGGCAGAGATGATGCACGTTGTCATAGAAACGGGATGCTGCGTTCAGTAGCTGCAGTGATGGAGAGGAGCCGAGGCCACAACCTGAACAGAAAAAAAAAACCCCTGAAGCTGTGTTGGTTTTACACATTTGAACATCTTCCCTCTGGAATACAGGCTTACTGCTAATATCTAAATCTAATAGAAGTTCATATTTACACTGTAAAAGGAAAGCTGTAAACATATATATGCACTGAAGGAAAACAGCTAATTAATAATAAAAAAGGAATATTCTGGCAACTTTCTTGGCACCTGCAAAAAATCTCACAAAACACAACAATTTTCCATAATTCTAAATGTAAAAAAATAATAAAGTAAATTTCTGTAATATTCTGGCAGCTGAGGAGCCAGATAGAAATATTGTATACAAACTTAAAATAACCATCTTAAAAAAAACCTGTCATTTTCTGTAATTAAAATACAACTTACAGTCAGAATTTACACACGATCATTTGTATTCTTTGGCTTTTCAATGTTTAATACTGGATTTTTGCTTCTGTAGGAACAATTAAATTACCTATGAAATATCATGATAACATCTATAATGGTTTATATAGATAGATTTTTAGATAGGTGATGTATATAAAGATAAATCCTGTATTTTGACATATTATTAATGATTAGAGATGTTACACTAAATAAAACACATTCATTCAGCATTTTTGTTATAAAAACTTCAGTAATTGGCTCTCATTCAACAAATAAATCTCTGTAAAACTGCAAAACCAATACTTCTTTTTCTCTTAACTGTCACCAAGTTTATCTGATTTTCTAAATATATTCAAAGCATTGAACCTAAATCCAGCAGTTTCATTTATTAAATGAATTAATTATTTGTGAAATTATGATACCTTTACAAATGTGGCTTGTTATTTAAATCTTTTTTCTTTAAAAAAAAAAAAAAGAAAGAAATGTTATGGTTATTTACAGTTACAATTTTTCATGTGATTTTACAGAATATGTGTAGATTCACAGTATATTTTTATTTTTAATTTTCATGCAATTCAAAACTATAGAAGAGAACCTGTATCATAACTGCAGTGTGGGGAGACTGGCTGATATGGATCCCAGTCAGACAGAGATATTTTTTCCTCCACATTTGCCCTCTCTGAGTTCTGTAAATCCAGCATCATCCTACAAAACCGGCGTTGCTCTCCTCTCCTCGCTCACGACTCCTACACACCACGTATACATTTATTCAGGTGTCCGGAGGTGCAGAACACACAGAGCGGTGGGTTCCTTATTCGTTCCCATGACTCAGCCTTTATTTCCTCCCGTTTGTCTGCAGTCGAACATGAAGAGCATGGAGCAGGAGCTGCACTGTCCGGTGTGCGACGAGATGGTGAAGCAGCCCGTCCTGCTGCCCTGCCAGCACAGCGTCTGTCTGCTGTGTGCAGCCGAGGTGCTGGTTCAGAGAGGCTACCCTCCTCCGGACCTCCCGCCGGAGCCCAACTCTCCGGCCTCCACGCCCAACACCCGCTCCCCGCGGCAGGGACGCAGGCCTCCGCCCAGGACCCCCGACCGGCTGGAGAGAGTCCTCAGAACAGGTGGAGTGCCAGTGTGTGCATGTGTTGTCAGTGCATGTGTTCATGGCTGGAAAATCGGATGATTTCTTCTGCTTTTACAGTTTCTCACTCTGATACTGTCGTGACTTTTTAAAGATATCCTGTCTTCTTTAGGTTTTAAGGTTCAGAAGGTCTCACAATTTTTGTCACATAACAGTTAGTCATCGCTGAGTCACTCATGGTTCCACTGTTTTGTTCAGGAGTGCAGAATTTTTTGTTTTTTATAGACTATTATTACATCTAAAGCTTTATTTTTTTTTTTAAATCAGACAAGTGATTTAGATTTTATTTATTTATTTTTTTTTATCCCAATTTAAAGCTTGGATCTGGTTAGGTTTTCTGACTGAACATACAGAATACATCACACTTAATTAATTTAGAGACTGCTGGGATGTTGAAAATCTGATGATTCCTTCTGTTTTTACAGTTTCTTACTCTGATAATGTCATGATTTTTAAAAAAAGACCTGCCTTTTTTAGGTTTTAGGGTTCAGAAGGTCCCAGAGTTTTTGTCACATGACAGTTAGTCATTGTTGAGTCGGTCATGACTTCACTGTTTTGTTCAGGAGCACAGAATTTTTAGTTTTTTACAGAATATTATTAGAGGTAATGGTTAATTTTTGGCATATTTTTAAATCAGACAAGTGACTTTGAGGGGAAAAAAGATCCAAATTTAAAGCTTAAAACTGGAAAGTTAAACAGCTGATAAGTATTTCTGTTTTTTACAGTTTCTTCCTCTGATAATGTGGGTGATTTTTTAAAGATAACTTGCCTTTTAAACCCAACGATTTGTTTTGGGGCTCAGAATATCCCAGAATTTTTGTCACATGACATTTTGTCACCATTAAATCAGGCTTGGCTTCACTGTTGTGCTGAAGAGTGCAGAATTTTTTGTTTTTAATAGAATCTTGTTACAGCAAATGGTTTATTTTTTTTGCAATTTTTTCAAGCATCACATATAGAATAAAGTGAAAGTTGAAATCAGACGATTCAGAGCAGGTTACAGTCTTTTGGTTCTGATCAGTAATGTCATGTAGGTGATTTATTCCTTATTTATTTTTTAAAAACAAAGTGCCTTTCAAGCCTTCTAGAGGGTTTTGGGGTTTCAGAGGTTAAATACATTTAAGTATTCATAAAAATATGCTTATTATATATGCTGTATAGACAAATATAATAACTGATATTTGAACTAATATTTGAGATTTACAGTAAAATTTGTTTCAAAATTTAGAATAACACAATCCATCCAACATGACACTCTATTAACACTCCTTTAGTTTATTCATATTTGGCATATTTTGAGTTAAAATCGACCACTCATGGCAGCTCAGTTAGCTCACATGTGGGAGGAGGACGGAGCGACCTCGGCGTCCGAGCGACCGCTGAGCGATGTCACGCTTTAATGCGATGCAGAGACGATGGCGTGACGTGACGTCGGCGTCCTCTCGGTGACACGGATGATGCAGCTGACACATCAGCGTCCTGCAGAGCTCCGTGCATCATCCCATGACTTATTAACGCGCATGTGGAGCTCAGGTCATAGACATCTGTGGAGCAGGTGTGTGTTTCAGGGAGCGTCTCAGCTCCACACAGGAACGACCTTTATCTGTCATTGTGCTCATGTGGAGACAAACCAGAGTCTCTATTCCTTCTCACTTTGTTAAGCTGCTGTGTCGGTTACTTTTATAAATCCTCCTTGTGTGACATTTTTGACGGTGTCTCACGTGTCAGTGCTCCTGGACATGTTTTAAATCTTTTACACAGTGAATATTTAACCGAAGCTGGACTTTAAATTATTGAAAAGCGAATCGCAACAGTTGTTTGAAAACCGCAATTACTAAAGATGTTCTGCCCTGTAAACTGCATTGAAAGTATTTAACTGAGAAACTGAAGTACCACCAGCACTACGGTGGGCAAACTGTGATTCAAAGATCAGAGTGATTTAATATGAAATCTTAATATCAATTTTCAATGAATACAATTATATCCAAACCATAAAAAAGAAATTTACAAGAAATAAAAAAAAACTGTACATTTTTCCACAAGTGCTCACATTTTTTTTTTACTGGGGGAAAAAAAACCCAGATGACTCTACATACTAAAGATATTTTGTTATTTACATTTTTCATTTGCTTCCGCCTCCTCTCTGCTCTCCACTACCTGCAGTTCAACCGAAAAGTCCCAGAATTATTGTTATGAGACCGTTTGTTGCAGATGAGTGACTGATAGCTTCACTGTTGTGCCGAGGAGCACAGAATTTTTTATTTTTTTTTTTAGGAATCTTGTTAGAGCAAATTTGGCATCTTTAAAAAAAGCAGGCACACATTAGTAAGCTCCAGCAGTGAAAAGGAACCACTTATCCACTCATGCAAATATGCTAAAGCAAAAAAAAAAAAAAAAAAAATGTGGTTAAATATGACAATTTTAAGTTCAAGTTTGATTTATTGTCTCAACAAAAAATCATAGATGAAAAGATCAAGAAGAGTTGGAAAGTTAAAAACCTGATGATCCTTTATGTTTTTAAAGTTTTATACTCTAAAAAATGTAGGTTTTTTTTAACAGTTGTGCCGAGGAGCGCAGAATTTTTTGCTTTTTAGAGAATCTTGTTTGAGCAAATGGTAAATTTATGGCATTATAATAAAATAAAAGAGAGACAAGTTAGATAAAGTAAAAGCTAAAAATCAGATGCTTCTTCCTCTTATAGACCAGAGCAGTTTACAGTCTCTGACTCTGAAAAATGGTTTCATTTAGGTGATTTGATTTTATTTATGTTTGGAAAAAAAAAAAAATAAATAAAATGAAAGCACCTGACTGCTGTCGTTAAGGTGCTTTTATCTTACTTTAATTAGTTAATTTTTTTTAAAACCAAATACCTTTCAAACCCTCTATAGACGGTTCAGAGGTTAAATACATTTAAGTATTCATGAAAATGCACCTGTTTTGTGATTATTATTCATGATTTATATGAGGTTATAGGGCAACATAAACACCAGCGTTGCAACATCACAACATTTTCCTTAAAATCTACTAAAACTACAACAATATTCAAGAGTTTTTTGCACTTTTTTTTCTACATTATGGCTTCACAGTTGTGTCTGTACAGATGTCCTGCTGTATGTCTCATGTCTTTGTCCTCCTCCTCTATCCTCCCCCCAGTATGCGGGACGTATCCGGGGCGAAGGCGACGGGAGGCGGCTCCTCCCCTCATGCTGTTCCCCTGTCCGACCTGCCGGCAGGACGTGGAGCTCGGAGAGAAAGGCCTGAGCGACTGCCTCCGCAACCTCACCCTGGAGCGCATCGTGGAGAGGTACCACTAAGAGCTGACGCTGCTGTCTCACATCCTCATCAGCTTATTAGCAAAGAAAAATCTGAGATCACGGACAAACCCTTTAACCTCAAACCTGCAGGCAATAACGGAAATGCAGCCAGTGAAGAGTTAAGTCAATACTGCTTTAAAAACGAGACAGAAAATCATTTGCTGGAAGGCTTTTCAATAATGAATCCTTCCTTTACGCCTGATCCAAGACCGAGTGTCAGACTGCAGGGACAGCTCAACATCTGCAGCCCACTGCGTCACATCAATGCTATTGTTTTGTCTTTTTTGGTTTAACTAAAGTTATTTGAACATAAAGACAAGCTCAGGTTTAAGCTCCTGGTTAGCATTTGAATTGAAAAAATGCATGTGCAACTATTCTGATGATGGATTTCTGATTTGAGGTTTTAAATGTGAGATTTTTCGGCTTTTCTTTGTCTCATGTGACGGTTTGTGTTTCAGTTTGGGGCCTTTTTCACTCATTTTTGACATTAATTGACTCATTCTTGGAGAAAATAATCAGCAGGTTAATGAATTAGCAGCAGAAAAAAGTACAATCAGCAGTGATATTTGCACTCAGTTTCATTTTTGGGTCATTTCTGAAGTAAGTGAAGAAATAATTGTGGTTCTGGAAGTTGAAATCCTGGCCAGGCTTCTCCTGTTCTGTTATCAGCTCAAACACAGGAGCTGTATTTAAACGAGTGAGGATGAGTTTTATGGGAAAAGGCAGGTTGATGAGTGCAGCTGCTTCGGAAGTGTGACGGTGCATGTTTTCCTGCACTAACCAGGCAGCTGCTGGTGATGTTTTCAGGTCAGGCCGGTGACGAGTTCTAACTACAGAAAAGAGAGCAGGTCACTCGAGCTCCCTCTCCTTAAGTTTCTGCTGCAGAGTTATCTCTCCCTGCACCTCCGTGTCTTCAGGTACCGGCACACGGTCAGCCTGGGCAGCGTCGCCATCATGTGCGGCTTCTGTAAGCCGCCTCAGTCCCTGGAGGCCACCAAGGGCTGCGCCGACTGCAAGTCCAACTTCTGCAACGAGTGCTTCAAACTGTACCACCCCTGGGGGACGCCTCGGGCTCAGCATGAACACATCCTGCCCACCAACAACTTCAGGCCGAAGGTGGGACTGCTGTTATGCACGTGATAAACAAGAAGCGTCTCTTCCATTATAAAGTCATCTAGACCTGATCGATTTAGAAAAGATGTGTAACGATATAGTAGTTTCATTTGTGCCCTATTTAAAAAGACAAAGTCAGTTTAATACTTGCATCGTAGTAGATTTAAAGCAAACTGTCAACAATGTTAAATGCATGGTTGTGTGACAGTTAGTCCCCGAGTCAGACGTGATGGCATCTGAGCTCCAAACATTTTTTTTTTGTCATATTTTTACTCATTTAAGTAAATAAAAATAAAAATAAAATAAAATGATAATAATAATACTAAGTTATCAAGTGCAGTGTGTCACTATTATGCCATAAATATATATTTTTTAAAAGTAAAACATTGAATTTCTTTCTTTTTTTTTTTTTTTTATTTAGTTAAGAAAAAAAACAGAATCTAACTTTTTTTTTGTATCAAAAAACAACAACAAAAGTTTTAGATTTTGTTATTTGTTATTTATGTCACAAAAATGTTAAAATGTGGAATCTATAAGTCGAACAAGTTTCCTCAAATATCACTATTCTGGAAAAGAAAACAAATACAGTATTGACTACAGCTACTAGAGATATTTTTTCTAATTTACATTTTTAATTTGTTTCTAGACGTGTCTCCTACAAGCTTTTTTGGAAACTTTCTGAAAACTCTCTGAATTTTTGTCACCTGACTGTTGCTCACAGCTGAGTCACTCGTGGGTTCCTTGTTGCACCAAAGAGAGCAAAAAATATTAGTTTTGTAAGGAATCTGGTTGAAACAAACGGCTGATTTTGGCCATTTAAAAAAAAAAAAAAAAAAGAGATGTGAAATAAATAGATTTTGATGCCTCATTGGTCAACTTTCCAGATTAAACAGCTGGATAGTTCAAGAAGTGTTGGGAAGCTGAAAATCTGATGATTCTTTCTGTTTTACGGTATCTTTCTTTGATAAATGGTGTAATTTTGGTGATTTTCTAAAAGTGAACCTGCCTTTGATGGCTGCAGGTGGGTTCTGGGGTTCAGATGTTTAGTAGTGACGCCTTGAATCTCAGCCTTCATGTTGTGCTGACTGCTTTGTTTCCTGTTGTGATCTGGAACTGATTCACTGTTCTCCGTACTCTCCCTTCGTGCTCCAGGTCCTAACGTGCACGGATCACGAGCAGGAGCGGCTGCAGTGGTACTGTCGTAACTGCCAGAGGCTGCTGTGTCCGCTCTGTAAGCTACGCCGAGTCCACCACGGACACAAGGTGTTGCCCATAGCACAGGCCTACCAGGCCCTCAAGGTCGGTGTTCTCTCCCAGAGACGTTAACATCATGACGTTAGCAGGTGTTTGCAATGTCTGGTTTCTCTTTGGTCCTCCAGGACAAGATCACCAAGGAGGTGAACTTCATTCTGGCCAACCAGGAGACGATACAGAGTCAGATCAGTCAGCTGGAAGCCGCCATCAAACACATGGAGGTGAAGCGTTTCTGTTTGGCTCTTCTCATCTCCCTGTGTCTTGTGCAGCAGTGTTGATATGAGCATCTACTGCAGGGTTTTGTTGGGAACTAATCATCCACCACTGAGATATAAACACTCTGTTGTGGTTTGTATGAGCAAAGTTGAAATTAAAGCTTGAATTTTCCTACAAAAAGCTCTAATTCTGACATTGAATGCCATTTTAAAGGCGTGTTGAGCTTTAGTGCTCTGAAATCCAAGCAGGTTCTAGATGTGGGTTCATTTTTCTCTGCAACATAAAGTCCTGCACCTCAGTGGAAACAGAACCATGAAGAAGGAGAGAGAACTCAGAAAATGTCTTCTGTTTTCTAAGACACAGTTAGAATGACATAAATAATAAAAAAAATAAAAATATTGAATTTCTTTCAGTATTTACTTTAAGAAAACTGAGAAAAACTAGAATCAAGTGGTGTCCACGGGTGTAACCAATACGACATACTATAGATATTTAACTATTCAGATTTTTACAAACTCTGCATTTTTCTCTCCACTCTGCTCATCAGCTGCTTTTTTTCCTCTCAGTCTCTCTGTGGAGACGCTGCCTGCAGTTCGTCTGAAGCTCGTCTCTTATAAGTTGCGCTAAGGACTGCAGAATAGTTTGTTTTTTGCACAATCTGGTGCAAATGGGTCATTTTTGGCAAAGACGCGTAGACTAAAGTGATTCTGATGAAACATCTTGGATAATTTTCACGTATGATTAGTTTGAGGATTGTTGTAAAGTTGAAAATCGGACAATTCTTGTCTCTGTTGTGTAATTTTGGCATTAAAAAAAGAAAAGCACCAATGTGCCTTTAACACAGGGGTGTCGAACATACGGATGACTTTGCAGAGTGTTCCTAAATAGCTCGTTAGTGCGTTTGTTTTTCTTAGGATTACTGCACAGATGTGGAAGTGAATGTAAACTGAAAATGATTTCTAGATCTTGACAAGTTGTTTTGATCTTAGAATAGAATCCTGTTGACTAACTGAACGTTTTGGGGCTTTTGCAGATTCGCTGTGATCCATAGGTTGTAACGCACACGTGTAAATAATAAACGTCGTTGAAATACATTTATTTTTAAGGTTGTTCATACGGTTTTGTAAAAAAAAATAGTTCATTACACATGAATGTTTTCAGAATGCTTTTTTTTGGCATACTAGGTTATTATGCTGTGATTTTACTGGTCCGACCCCTGAAATAGAATCAGTTTGACACCCCTGATTTAAACCTGCTGGCGGGTTTTGGGGTCTAACTAATGACAGCGACAGCCCAGAGGGCCGGTAGTGCTAGTGCGCCCTCTAGAGGCCTGAAGCTCCAGTGTGACGGCACACTTTCCAGCTGGTGATGGTTAAACTTCTGTCTGTCTTGATTCTTTGATCTGTTCTCCTGTCTGCAGGCTAACAGCGCCGTGGCTCTGCAGCACCTGACCCACTGCATCCGAGAGCTGGGGGCCGCCGTGGCCGAGCGTCAGGGCACGCTGGCCCTGGCCCTGGAGGGCTCCAGGAGCCGGAGGGAGGAGGCCCTGTCGGCTCAGGTGTTCGAGAGGCAGGGCCTGCTGGAGCACGCCGGCCTCATGGCCTACACCCAGGAGCTGCTCAAGGAGACCGACCCGCCCTGCTTCGTCCAGGCCGCCCGGGTGACACACAGCAGGTAGCTTCAGTTGGACCGGCCCTCGGCTGGAGGGGAGCGGAACGGTTCGGTCAGTCAGTTCTGTTTGTGGTTCTGTCTCCCTGCAGGCTGGTGAAGGCCATCGAGAACCTGCAGTGTTTCACGCTGGCTGCTGATCCCTCATTCAGACACTTCCACCTGGACGCATCCAAAGAGGTCAAACTCGTCAATAGCTTGGAGTTCATACAAGGTGGGTTCTCTGGAGCAATAAAGTCCAGACTGGATGTGTGTCGCAGATATTTATAATCTTGTTGTTTCTTCTGAACATTTGACATCTGCACATTCTTTAATGACAAATGATGCTCTTTTATCATGTTTACATTCATCTACAATCCAGCACAGAAAAAAAATCTGAGATGGTTAGGTGTAAACCTTTTAGAAAATTTGCTGAATTCAGGTGGAATAACTCAGTGAGAATCTTTAACGTGAGCACCAGCATCTCCTCTCTGGTTTGACTGGTCCGAATGATGCTTTAAACTTTAATTCCAGATATTCAAATTCAGCTTCTAAATGTTAAAACATCTCTCCATAGTTGTCAGATTCTTTGTTTCTGTACCGTGAACCATATGAATCAGCAGTGTGACCTGTATATTTCTGTGGTTTTAGCCCCTCTGGCTCCGGTCATCGACACCCAGAAGACCCTCGCCTACGACCAGCTGTTCCTGTGCTGGCGCCTCCCTCAGGACTCGGCCCCGGCTTGGCACTTCTCCGTGGAGTACCAGCGCCGGGCCGGAGGAGCTGCGGCCACGTGGGGCGGCACCAGGTCGCCCAACGCCGCCGTGGCCTGGCAGCGGCTGGACGAGGTGAAGGGAACCAGCGCTGTGGTGGACCGGCTGCAGATGGACAGCGTGTACGTGCTCAGGGTCCGAGGCTGCAACAAGGCGGGCTTCGGGGAGTACAGCGAGGAGGTTTACCTGCACACGCCACCCGCACCCGGTGAGACACTTGAGCATCGGCTAGCTCAGCTCGTTCACTGCAAACACTCGTCATCTCGCAACTGAAAACAGGCTCCTTCAGTTTCACTGAGTTTATGAATTTAACCCTCTGAAACACATTTTGGGGCTCAGCAAGTGTCCCTTTGTTTTGTGTTTATTTCCAATTCAATGCAGTGTGTCACATTTTACAGATGTAAAAAAAAAAAAACGACTTCTATGATATGATAAATGCGACAAATTTAATATTCAGGTTTTGTTTGAACTATTTTAGAGTCATTCTTGAAGCTGTGGTTTATTATTTTAATAGAAATAGTCCTTTTTTCATTTATATTACTGAGGTTAGACGAAATATTTTAATATTTTTGATACAGATGACACATTTTTACTCAGTGTGAACTCATTTTTCACTGCAATATAAAGTCCTGCACCTCTATAGAAAGAGAAAAAACTATTTTAAATAAAGGAGCGAGAACTCAGGAATATCTTCTGTGCAGGATGACACAGTTAGAATGACATAAATCATAAAAAACAGAAAACTAAAGTTGAATTTCTTCGAATAGTTGTTTCACCAAAATTTTAAAAAAAACCTGAAATTAACATATATAATATTTGTCCAGTTGTCCACGGTGTTTTATTTGTTTTCGTTCAGCCTAGCAGTCTCTGAATTTTTGTCACATGACTGTTGTTTGCAGCTGACCCACTCATAGCTTCCTGGTTGTGCTGCAGAACACAGAATTTAGTTTTGTACAGAATCTGCTTTGTGCAAATACTTTATTTTTTACACATTTTTAAACAAGACATGTAGAATAAAGAGATTTTTTTTTAAAAATGGAACTGCACATCACACATGGTTAGTTCAAGGACTGTCAGAAGGGTGAAAATTCTGCAATTTGTTTTGTTTTTACAGTTTCTGGTTCTGATAAGTAGCGTAATTTTTGAAAATAATGACATGTTTTTTAAATGTGTTGATCGGTTTTAGGATTCAGAAGGTTTTGTGCCAACATTTTATGCAGAATTCAATATTTTAAGTTGCATTTTTCCCGTACTGCCATTTCTCGATTGACCGACTAATCTTGTTATTTCTTTTCTCTCCATCCCTTGGTTTCCTTCATCCCCACCCGTCTTAGTTTCTGCACAAAGCCTTCCTTTTTTCGCTCTGCATCCCAGCGTCATCCCAGTCATACTCTCTCTGCCTCTGTCTTTCTTGCACCAGGTCTGTCTTTCTGCTCTTCCAAATAATTCCTTACTGTGTGTGTCCATTGTTTCTCTTGGTGTTGCTCTACGTAGTCATCCCTTTAAGTAACATTTAATCCAAAATGTACTATTACACGCTGTTTATCTTTCCTGTTTTTCCTGGTAGAAGCCACTTCTTCCTACTTTTTGCAACCTCTTCTACTGACCTGCCTCTTATTCTGTGTTCTCGTCTGACCTTCCCCCTTCCTCGCCGCCTCTTTACCACTTTTCCTTTCCCTGCCAGTCTTGAGTTTCTCCCTGGACTCTCGCTGGGGTTTGCACGCCGACCGCTTGGCGCTGGGTAGAGGTCAAACGTACGCCCGCAGCGTGCCGGGCCTTTCCCTGCTGCAGGCCGCCGACCGAGCTCTCACCTCCTGCCACTTGACCTCCGACCTGCTGGTGGCCGACTTGGCCGTGACTCAGGGCCGGCACTACTGGGCATGCTCAGTGGAGCCCGGGTCCTACCTGGTGAAGGTGAGACGGAATCTGGCGGGTTAAGCTGGTTTGGTAAGAACAACGACACTGACTTGGTTTTCGTCTGGTTTGCAGGTCGGAGTCGGGCAGGAGGCGAAGCTGCAGGAGTGGTTCCATCTCCCCCAGGACATGGCGAGCCCTCGGTAACTCCATCTCACTCTTCTAAATATTGACTTTACTCCCAGCGAATTTAATGCACCGAAGCACAAATGCAAATGGATTAACTGCTGTCATATCTGCTGTTGGTTTAAGGACGTTTGTCGTCAGGGGTCTTATGCAGAAGGTTATAGGAGTCCTGCCAGAAGTGTCACTTCCTCAGCAGCATGAATTGATTTTGTAACATATTTTTGTCCACTTGGGGGCGCCGTCACAACCCTGGAAACAACATTGATATAATATTACTATAGGAGATCCTAAAGACGGACTAAATACCCAACAACATACAGTAGAAAACATGTTTTATGAGTTCTGTCGATGGATTTATCTGCTGCTATTTCTAATTTATTACTGTTTGTTAGGGAAGGTTTAATTATATTCCTTCCCAGCTATACACTTTTAGCCCTGGAGCAACAGTAAACACTTGCGGGTGCCGTGCCAAAGCTTCGGATCCGTCCTGCAGGTCTTGGAGGTTTCTGGTCCTCGAACACAACTTTATTTACTTTTTTACAACAACAAAAAATGTTTTTACAGCATAAAATATGGATATTTATAAAGATGTTTGTGAAATTCAAGCTTGATATATTAAATATCTTCTAACATAATTTCTAAAAACTGCCCGTTTTTCACACATTGAAATTTGAGGCTGTTGAACAACATTGTACGCATCACTATCGATTCTTTCTGTTTGAATTTTCTCACTGTGATGAATAGATTTCAAAGACTACATGCTTTTTAAATGTGCAGATGAGTTTTGGGGTTCTGAGGGTTAAAGAAAGCAGTAAAACAAAACGACTCGTGAAACACAAACTGGAACTTTATGTGCCAACATTTTGCGAATACAGTGTTTTAAGTTGGACATTTTTCCAGTAATGTATTAAAAGACAACATATAGCATAAAATATAGATATTTATAAAGATATTTGTGCAATTTTAGCTTGATATATCAATACTTATATCAATAATACTTCTCCAAGATAACTTCCACTTTCAGCAGGTTTTTTTTCCTCCCATTGAAATTATGAGACTGTTTGATCAACAATACCTCAGAAACTATTAAAGATAGAAACCTGAAATTTTCACTGTTTTTTTATGTTATGTTTAGTTTTTTAAATATATATTTGGAGAATCATTGTGAAACTCCAGACCTCTGCTCTACTTGGACCAGACTGTCTACCGATATTTTTGTTTTTGTGGTGCAACTTTTTAAACCTGCTCAGTCACTTATGAAAATTCATTAAAAATAACTTTTTATTTTTTATATTTATGACCAAATATTACATATTAAAGTATTCTACATGTCTAGTTTTGTGCTATTGTGACCTGCAGCTACATGTGGTTTAGAAAATATCACCAGCTGACTTCTGCGTTTTCAATTTTTTTTGTCAATATGAGCTCAAAGAGGCGACTTTTCATGACAGCTTCATTGTTTTTTCACACCTAAACTCACCTATAATTGGAGATTATTTAATCTACGTGTCCGATATTACAGATTCTGAATTAATGACATGATGAGAAATAACAGTGAAGAGTTCAGGTTTTTAATCTTTAATAGTTCCTCAGATGTTGTCGTTCAAACAGCTTCAAATTTCAATGTGAGAAGAAACCTGCTGGGTGGGTTTTAAATATCCATAGTTTATGATAAAAAAAAGTTTTCAGCAAGTCAGAGATGATGGAGCAGATGCGCCCTGATGACTGAAGATGGAATAATCCCACTGACAAGCAGGAAATCTTTATAAAAGCCAGTGTTACAAGTCTCAACAACAGGTGTTACGAAATAAAAAGGAAGCAAACTTAAGAAATCTAAGGTATTATAAAGGTAGTAACCTGAGAATGTGCAGGATTACAGAGTAAACAAGTTCAATCTGATGCAACAGAGGAGAACTTAACGTGGAGTTACGTTGCTCTTCACGAGTTTATTCCAGAATGAAAACTCTGCAGCCTCAGTTTACGTGTCTTTAGTCAGCAGAGTCGCACACAAACAAACTCTCGTCCTCCAACAAGCAGCGCGTCACGTCGATGCGCCCGGACGCATCATCCGTGATGCTTCCTGGAGTCATCGGGTGTTTCTGCTCTTTCCACATCGTCGCCCAGGTGACCCGGCGGCTCGACAAGCCTCGGCTTGAGTCCGCCCACGGCTGTGGGGTTACATAACGCGTCGACATGTCGGTCAAAACACCGCCGTGACTCAGAATTGTGTCAGAGTCACGTCTGATGTTTGTCCGATTTCACTGGATGCGATGTGTTGCGGAAACATGAATACACCGACTGAGGTTCTGTTTGCTGCCCATCTGGTTTTAACAAACACCTGCAGCATCACAGAGCAGCAGAAACGATCCACGCGCACAAGATCTGACAGTAAATCTGGTGGAAGTATCCATATTACAGCTTCTCTGGACACTTTTCTAACACAATTCCTGTCATCACACACACACAGAAATGACATTTCACTGTGTTAATTACAGTATCGGGCAGCAGTTATGAGCTTAAATAAACCTGAATCCCCCTAAAGTCTGACTTTGTTGTTGCTCATACTTATGCAGTTAACTACTGATAAAGTTATATTTTAGTTTTGGTGCCATCCTAGCGTTTTTCGTCGCCTCCTTTGGCTCTGAATCAGTCAATATGCTGCCTGTAAAGTTAAAACCAAATAAATGAGCAGAGCTGACAGGAACTCCAGCCAAGTGGAATTTAATTAGAACCGAAGCAAGAAAAACCTCAAGACGTACACGTTGTCGATGGCTTTTGACTGCTTGTAATTGTCTTTATATTATATATTTATTATGCATTTATTTGATTAGAAATTGATCTCACGTGTTTTATTCCATTTTAAAAACTTGCGTTTTCTAGTTTCATTCTGTGCTGATGTTTTGCACTTCGGTCAACTCAGGTTGTTTTAAATGGAATTATTACTAATTATGGATGAATTCGACTTGATTTGGTGTAAGTGGAGTTTCTTTTTTGTTTTAAATTGTGGTTTTGGAAACAGATAATTTTCCTGCTTTGCTCAGTTTTATCTCTTGTTCAGCCTGATAAAAAAAAGCACTCTAATACTTTTTATTTCCATGTTTTAATAGTGTTTTTTTTTTTTTGTCGTATTTTAATAAATACCTGCAGCATCACACAGCAGCAGGAATAACCGGTGCTTCTCTACACTGAGGGTGATGACAGTAAATAATATTCCATGTTGTTTTAAACACATTCCAGGTTTATACGGTGGAATTAGTCATATTTAAGCTTCTCTGCGTGATTCCGGAGATCCATCAGAGCTGTCAGGATAGTTTTACGTGTACAAAAATGACATTTTACTGTAAGTTCTGAGTTTTTTTTAGCAGCTTAAATAAACCTGGATCGCCTCAAAGTCTGACTATGTTGTTGCTCATATGGATGCAGTTTTTAACTACAAAATTACAGAATTCCTGAAATTCAGAATCGGTTTTATTAGCAAATATGTGAACACAAACAAGGAACATACATGCATTTAAACAAGAGCAGCAGGTTGTGGAAGGAAAATGCTTGTTAAACTGCAGGGGAGCAGACAGATGAGAGTAGAAGAGCATTTTTAAGGTTGACCAGTGGAGTTTTACTGAAGTTATTAAGCAAGTTAGATAAGCTAAAACTTTATTCATCCTGAGGGAAATCCTTACATGTGCACTTGTTTGGTCAACTCAGGTTGTTTTAAACGGGCTATATTAATAAATTTGATTTGTTTTTCCACATCTGCAAGTCAGACTGTGTTCAAACTTGTGCTTTGGACACAAATAACACTCCTGCTTTGTTTCGTTTTGTCTCTTGTTCAGCCTGATACGCCTTTTATTCCCAGATTTTTATACTGTGCTTTTTCTAATGTGCATTTATTTTATTCTTATATTTCATGTTTGTTTATAGGTTCTTCTTTGCTTTTGTTCATATATTTTACAAAGCTGAATTTGAATCCCACCACTGTTTCTGTTTCTTTCTTCCACTCTGTGGTCCAGCTGCGACCCGGACAGCGGCCACGACAGCGGTGCCGAGGACGGCCAGGACTCCCCTCCGTTCTGCTTCCTCACCATGGGCATGGGGAAGATCCTGCTTCCTCCGGGACACCCCCAGAGCGACAGCCAGAGCCAGGGGGGCGTCCACTCCCACAGCAGCAGCCACGGCGGCCTGCCTCACCCGCACACGGCTCCCCTCCCGCCCCGGCTGGGGGTGTGCCTGGACTGCGACAAGGGCCGCGTGGCCTTCTACGACGCCCACTCGCTGCGCGTCCTCTGGGAGGGGCTGGTGGACTGCTCGGCTCCGGTGTGCCCGGCCTTCTGCTTCATCGGCGGCGGCGCTCTGCAGCTGCAGGACCTGGTGGCCAACCGGAGCATCGAGGAGCCGCCGCCTCGGAGGGTCACCATCCAGACAAGAGCCACAAACCTGAGCAAGTGAGCAGGTCTGTGGGCTCAGGTTCATTCGTAGGTCAGAGTTTGACACCTCAGTTCACCAAATTTCACATCTTTTGATTCCCAACAAACTGTTTCTATGTGATGAACTCTTTACCAACAAGGTTATAATGGACGAAAACAAATTAAAAACAATATTATATAACGCTTTCAGAGTGGATTAATGCAGTTTTTAACTAATTTTAAACAAGTTTCAAGTCAGTTTGGACAGATTTGCGTCCTTTTAGATAATTTTTGAGTCATTTTTGACAAGTTTCAAGGCATTCAAATAGTTTTTAACTAACTTCAGACAAATTTCAAGTAATTCTGGGTAATTCTGTAGCCTTTCGTACAATATTTGAATTATTTTGGACACGTTTCAAAGCATTTCTGACCACTTTTAGCTCTTTTAGGATAATTTTCAAGTCAATTTTGGACGAGTTTGGATCCATTTGGACTTTTTTTGATTCATTTTTGACAAGTTTCAAAGCACCCAAATAGTTTTCAACTCATTTTAGACAGTTTTCAAGTAATTCTGGGCAATTTTGTAAGTTTTAAAGCCATTTTAGACCCATTTCAAAGCATTTTAGCTAGAAATACATGTAACTAGAGTCGTGAAGTTTTGCAGGCTCAGTGATGTGTACATCGATCTACAAGCCAGTTTTATAAAGTTTTTTCTATTCTGATTGTCCACCATAAAATCTCTTCACCCAAAAGACAAATTGCTTATGGTGTCAGTTTCAGTAAATTATTTGAAACACTATGAGTTGGAAAACCATGATTTTTCTTTTAGACCTTTTGGAATGGTCTCACCTGTCACACCTGCTCAACACATGTTCAAATATTGGCCATAAATGCAAAAAAGAATAATTTTTTTCTCATAAAGTTTACCTCTGACTGGCACCAAACTCTACATTTTTAAAGCTCATATTGGTGCCAAACAGAATTTTTTTAAAAAGATTTTATAGTTGGTGGATTATCAGAATAGAAGAAATCGTGGACATTTTTGGACAAAATTTTCACAATCATATAACTGGTTTGTAGATGAATGTATTGTGTATCAGTGAACCTATAAAATTTTAGGACTCTAGCTTCATTATTTGAGTTAAACACTGTCATAAATGCTTTGGAATGGGTCTAAAATGGCTCAAAAAATGTACAAAAGGACACAAAATTACCTCAAATACCTTGAAACCTGTCTAAAATCATTTTAAAACTATTCTGTTGCTTTGAAACTAATCTACAATGATTAAAACATTGTCCACCATGACTCAAAATGGCACAAAATGACTGGAATCCTGTCCGCAATGACTCAAAAATTGTCCAAAAGGACCCAAACCTATCAAGACTGACTTGAAACTTGTCCTAAATTATTTTAAAGTAATCTGAAATGCTTTAAATGTGTCCACAATGACTCAAAATGCGTACAAAAGGACTCAGAATTGCCCTAAAATTACAGGAATCATGTCCGAAATTAGTTTGAACTGTTATAAATGCTTTAAAACTTGCCCAAAATTACTTAGAATCTGTCCTTAAGGATATAAAAATGCACAAAATTACCTGAAACATGTCCAAAATGTCTTAAAACATGTCTAAAATGAAGTTAAAACTGTCAGAAATTATTAAAAATTGCCCACAAATGCCTGTAACCCTTTCCAACATGAGTTAAAAGTATTTCACATGCTTTAAAACTTTCCCAAAATGGCTTAAAAATTGTCCTTAATGTCTTACAAATGTCTAAAATGAATCAAAAAAAGATTCAAAATTGCCCTAAATGACTAGAATCCTGTCCAAAATGATTCGAAAATTGTGGAAAAGAACTAAAAAACTGCCCACAAATTACTTGAAACTTGTCCTACATTAGTTTAAAATGGTCTGAATTGCTTTTAAATGTGTCCAAAATGACTTCAAAATTGTCCTTAGGGACTCAAAATTGCATAAAATGACTCGAAACTTGTCCAAAATGTCTTAAAACATGTCGTGAACGTGAATTAAAAACTATCAAAAAAGAATTGAAAACTGTCAAAAATGATTGAAAATAGCCAAAAACGGCTGGAATCAACATGAGTTAAAACTCTTTTAAGTGCTTTAAAACATTCCCAAAATTGCTTAAAAATGATCCTTAATATCTTAAAAATGTCTAAAATGAATTTAAAAATCTGCCCAAAAGGGTTCAAAATTGCCCAAAATGACTCAAAACGTGTCCAACATGTCTTAAAACATCTAAACTGAAAACTGTCAAGAATGATTCAAAATGCCTCAAAAATTTGTCCAAAGGGACTTAAAACTGCACAAAATGACTCGAAACCTGGTTTGTATTATTCTATCGCTGCAGGACTGGACCATTGAAGACCAGATGTGCATGTCAATGAACCTGCAGAATGTATTATTTCTCCAGTTATGGTTCTTCAAACACTGATCCACAGATTGGAGCAAAGATACCGACTTTCATTCAGAATGTTTAACTCAAAAACTGTCACGAGATAATCAATATCCACCAAACTGAAGACGATAAGACTTTTTTTTTAAATTTGGTGAACTGAGGCAGAATCATCCACGATGAATTCTCGTCAAACTCTGACCTTCGACTGAACGCTCGCTAGTTTTCCTTCTAATGTGATTCTACAGATCTGACGGTAATATTTGATCCATTTGTATGCGTTTGCACTTGGCCTGAAAATATCAAAACTCTCTTTTTTTTGGCTTGTTTCTTTCTTTCTTTTTCACTTTCTCCTCTGGACATTGTGGCTGACGGGGTTTTAGACTATGCAGGATTCTGATGACGGTCCGACACCTTTACAGCAGGTTAAGAATGTCTGCCTGAAAAAAAGAAAAAATAATAATAATCTGCTCTCCCTTTACACTTGTCTTACTTCATCCCAGAATGCAAATGTTGCATGCAAGTGTAACAAGGATCCATGACTTCTATATGCAGATCAACTGACTGTCACCTTGTGGAAACACCTCAGACGTACTGTACAGTTAAGAGCAAAATTATTCCCACACATGCAAAATTTAGATTTACAGTGAATTTTTATTTGGCCGGCGGGTTTCTTCTGATCGGAAATGACGTTGCATTGGTTTATATTGCGCTAGATATCACCTGGATCATTTGGAAACAGTATTTTCTCCAATATTTTGTCACATTTTTGCGGGTATGAATAATTTTGGGCGTTGCATTTTTGCAAAAATGCAAAAAAACAAACCTACGAATAGTTAAAATTCCTCATCAGCGCCATGTTTTACTGTCTTTTCTCACTTTTTCGTGTCATTTCCAAGCAGAAGAAGTTAAGAGTTCACCGTAAATCGACACTTTTTTGTCGTGGGTATGAATAATTTTGGGCTTAACTTTATGTCTAATTTTCTATCTTAATTTTTTCTATGTAGCTTCGACGAGCGTTAACGACGTACGACGGGATCAGGTCGTGCATGGTGAAGCTCTGCCGCCTCTCAGCGTCCAAACGGCCTCGTTCGGTGTTTTCTATAGTCTCGTAACTAAAAAAAAGCTTCTGAGGGAACGATGCTCTCGTTGGCTGACGTGTAAAAATGCATTTCAGTGTTTTACAGTCTGACAGGCGTCGTCCGGCGTTCAACTGTGGTGTCTGAGTGATTTTGCACATGAAACATTAAGTTAAAGGAAAGCTGCAGTCGAACATTTTATAAACTCCACAGCTTTTGTTTTCCCCTCTGCAGCTGGCAGTAGTAGCTGACGTACTCTCCTGCTGAAGGCCACCCTGTCGGGGGAATGTAACGAGTTTTTACTGTCATATTTTCAAATCGACTGGCTCAGACTGTATTTTGATACGCGACGTGATTTGTGGCGGGTGAGCGCGCGTTAGCTGCGACTTTTCGTGCTTTCTGTGGTTCGTACGTTTGTCCCGTCGCGGACGATTCGTCTACTCGTCGTGTGTTTTTCCGGCGCAGCACTTGAATGACTTCAGACTGTAGCATCTCAGAAACCGGAGAATCTCCCAGTTTCGCCTCGCTGGCAGAATGTTTCTATCATGTCATGAGAAAAATAAATAAAGTGATAAAAGACTGACGACGTGGAGTCACTTTGTGCTGAACGTCATTTTGCATCGCATCACCTCAATCACGTGTTCCTATGTTGAACAGTCAAGTAGTTCATCTTATGAGCAATTAAAAACAATTTAGAAAGACTACATGCAAAATACAGGCAAAAGTCAATCCACGTGTGTGTCTGTCTGCATCATGGCTCCACACGGAAAAGAGCTGAACAGAGGAGCTGAAAAATCTGACTGTGAGACTTCACAAAGGTGGAAAAGGATCCAGGAAGATCAACTAAACATCAGTGAACCACAGTGTGAGCAGTAATCAGGAGGTCTAGAAGGAGCCATAGTAGCTCTGATCAGGGCTGCAGTGGTCGTCCTCCTGCAATGACTGCACAGACAGTCAACTACTTTCACTATGGAGCTGTGAACACCAGACAAAGGCAGCTGCTTCAGACTTGGCACAGAGGTTATCAATGGAGACCAGAGTTAGTGTGAAGCTCAGACACTTCAGAACATCAACCTCTGTGGACGGAGGAGAAGAAAAACACCCTCACTAACTCTTTAGAGCAAAACTGCAAAATGAAACTTTGCTAAATACCATGAACAGAAGCCTGATGGATGCTGAAGAACATACTCTGGTCAGATGAAGATCAAGTTGTTGGGCTCAGATGGAGTCCAGGTGTTTGGTGTGAACCTGACCAGGACCACCACAGTGGATGCATCGTCCTGACAGTGAAGCACGGAGGTGGCAGCATCATGATATGGGGCTGCATGAGGGCAGAAGGTGTTGATGACATTTATAGATGCACTAGATGTTGCATCTATACGCAGATTTAAATTTTACAAGAACAGAATTTGGTACAATATCAAGTAAATGTAAAATGATCTAGAATTTTATCACCTTAGAGTAATTTAATTATCTATAAGTAGACATTTTCTAGATACACATTCAACAGCAACAAAAAGATCACAGCATAGTTTTGGGGCATAGTGAATGACAGTGAAGCACGGAGGTGGCAGTATCATGATCAAGGGCAGAAGGTGTTGATGACATTTATAGATGAATGTCTGAGGATAAACCAGAATACTGGCTGATAAGATGAAGAAGAATGTTCCCGCAGGAAAGAACAAAATTACACAAGAGTTTCTTCAGAAGAACAAAGTGAAAACTGTGACACGGACAAGTATGTGGCCTGACTTGAAGGCAGTAAAACAACAAGGAAAAGCAACAAAACCCCTCCAGCGAGGAGCAGCTAAAAAAAAAGTCTGAGAAGAACAACAGAACATCTCTGCAGGTATTTGTTATCCTCCATGCTGAGGAGGATTGAATCTGTCACCAAGAATAAATGTGGACAAACTGTTGCACTGAGTTCCTGCTGTGAGGCCTGTCTTCCTAATATATCTTCTTAATATATTAAGTACCAATGTATGAGGTTGTACAGGTTGAATCACCACTAAATTGTGTCTTTTTTCTTCTCTTGGGCATCAAATCAGTTGAAAACTTATGAAACACGCTCTATTCTGAGTAATATCACTCATAACTTGCTTCCTGTGACACCAGTAAGACGTATTTCAAAGATTCTTTTTAATTTCAATCTCAGCTCTTCCTCGTGAACCGGTTTTTATTTCCCCCATCATCTGTCACGTTGTTGCCCCGGAGCAAAAAATTAAATGAAATGACTCGGTCGAGTGCGAGCCGTTGGTTAAATGGTTGCGTGCTGTCACCCTCTGATCGACTGTAAACAGCAGAACCGAGCTCCGAGAGGGATTACAAACACAAACCCTCTTTGTTTCAGCATAAAAAACAAGCCTGGCGTCTCTGAGAGTGTGCTCTGCTGCGTGTAAGGACAGGCGTGAACTTAATCGCTGCTGGAACAGATAAAAGTGGATCCTTTGTGCCACAGGGTTTAAAAGTAATCAACCTATTTTGCGGCGAGCCGGGACACACCTCAGGACACCTGATAGCAGCAGCAGCAGCTGGGCCGTGTGTGAACGCCGAACACGCTATTATCAGCCAGACAAAGTGACAAGAAAGTATGTTCCACACAGCAGAGGTTGCATAACAACACACTGGCTGTGCATTTGTCACTGTCTCTTTACATCAGTCGGAGGGCGCAGTTTCAGTGCTTCACCAGTAGGGGGCACCATTGTTCGTGCTTTTCTTTCAACTTCTTGTGAAGAAAAAAAAAAAGAAAGAAGTCAGCAACAGGTGCTTCGTGTGTCAACACCGACTTGTCTGGTCACAGATCAGCTGAAATGTCAGACGCTGCAGGTTAACAGCAGCTTTCAGCTTCTGTTTGGATCCTTTGTGTCGTTTATCGTCTTACATCTGCAACGACGTCAGCCCGCCTCAGTCACGCTTCTCCTTTCATTTCTGGCCTTATCTGTTTGCTGGTATCCATATGAATCAAATGTAATCAAGATGTGGTATTGTTGCCGCACAAAACACACCAACAAAGTCCAGGAAGGTCACAAGTTTTACAGCAAGCTACAAAAACACCAACAGAACTAGAATACAATAAAAATCTACATTAAGAAAGGGTTTTACTGAAGTGTTTTCCTTTGTGACGGGATAAAATAAAAAGAAATAGATAAAATAAAATATCTGTGAAAAAATACATTAAAAAAAACAGACAAAATAACAGAATATGTTTGTAAAAGAACATTTCCAGGTGATTTAAATGTAGTAAAATAGTTTAATTTTATTGTATAAGAACAAAAGTTAGTTTGATGGTTTTTACTTTATTTTTATTTCATTTTTTTTTTTTACAATTAACATGTAAATTAAGACACTTTTCAGTGATTTTACTTGTCAGTATATATACAGTATATATGGTAAATTATTTACCATTTTTTAATCCTTAATGTACAAAACTTTTTCTTTAAAAATATATTTAGCTGATTTAAATACAGTGAAAACAATAAGTCAATACAACAATAGGTCTGTAAAAGAACAAATAAGCATTTTATATATTTTATTTTTGATGTGGACATTATTTGGTCTATTTTATTTTTTGTTTTACAGTTAACATATAAATTAATATTAATAAATATGAATTGCTTTTACTATGTATTATCTATAATTTAACAAAACAGGGATCATCTGTAAAATAACTCTTACACACATTTTTCCCCCCAAAGTAATAATTATTTGATAATTTCATTGGAATAATCATTTTTTTGTTTTTAAAAACAGTAAAAATTGTGTAATTTTATGGTCAAATGTTGTTAAAGAACAAACTAACATTTATAGACATTTTTGATGTAGACATGTTTCGACTTTTGTTTATTGATTTTATTTTATTTTTACAGTTTTAGACAGTTTTTTATGGTTCACATGTAATGCAACACATTTATTTTCGGTTATTTTAGTTGTTTATTCACTAATTTTACTTCAGCAGTTCTTTTATTGGCTGCTATGTAAAGTTTTGACCTGTTTTTTTTTTTTTTACAGTTAGCATGTAAAGTAAAACCTATTTTCTGTGATTTTACTTGTTGTTTTATTACTTATTATCTGTAATGTAACAAAACAGATAAAAACAGTGCATTGCTCCAGTTAACATCATCCTAAAACCTTTATGTATTTCTCTGTGTAGTGATGCTTTTCCCTCTGCAGGGTCCCACTGTTGCTGCTTCATGTCTCGGTTTGTGTCACACGTGTTTACCTGTGAAGCTCCGCCCACAACACCTGTCATTCACTGTGGCTCTGTGTGTGTTTGCATCGTGAGCGGATCACAGGAGCCTCTAACCGGATTGTGTTGCATTATTGTGCGTGCAACATGAATTTATCATTCATGAATCAGAGGATCTGCAGCGTGAACCAGCGCCCGGGGATGACCAGGAATTCAGTTATTGTGTCGTTGTTTTGAGTCTCAGCTGTGTCATGTTGTGTCATTTATTGTTCGTCACGTCTCACTTTTCTGTTGTGTCTTGTTTGTGTTGTTTCGATGACTTTTTTTTGCCTTATTTACTATTTTGTGTTTAATTTTGTGTGTCTCTTCTGTTGTTTCGCGTCACGTCTTTCATGTGTCTCATTCATGTCATGTCGTGTCTCGTTTTTGTTGTTGTGTCTCATTTTTATTCTTGTCAGTCTCATTTATGTTATTTTGTGTCTCATTTCGTCTCCTTCTGTGCCTTTTGTTAGTCGTTTTCACTCTCATTTGTGTCTTATTTTGTTGCCTTTTGTGCTTGTTTTAGTCGTTTTGACTCTCGTTTGTGTCGTTTTGTCTCATTTTGTGTTGTTTTGCATCACGTGTTTGTTGTGTCTCAATCTCTACTATGTTTTGTTCCTTATTTTTCTCATTTTGTGTCTCATTTGTGTCATTTTGTGTCATCTATGTCATTTTGGTTCTCATGTATGTATTGTGTCTCATTTTGTTGTGTGTCCCACTATTCTGCTGGGTTTTGTTTGTGTCATTTTGTGTCCTATTTTTGTTGTTTTGTGTCTCGTTTTTGTCATGTTGTGTCCCATTCTTGTCATTTCAAGTCTCATTTCTGTCATTTTGTGTGTCATTTATGTCACGTTGTGTTTATTTTTGGCCATTTTGTGTCTCATTTTGTCACCTTTTGTACCTTGTTTTTGTTGTTTCGACTCTTATTAGTGTCATCTGTGTTGTTTTGCATCCTGTTTTAGTCGCTTTGTGTCTTGTTTTTGTTGTGTCTCACTTTTCTACTTTTTGTGATGTTTCCTATTTCTGTTTCTCATTTTGTGTCTATTTGTGTCTCATTTGAGTTGTTTTGAGTCTCATTTGTGTAGTTTTGTTTCATCTTTGTCATTTTAAATCTCATTTGTCATTTTGTGTCATCTATGTCATGTTGCGTTTATTTTGTGTCTCATTTTGTCTCCTTTTGTACCTTGTTTTTGTTGTTTTGAATCTCATTTGTGTCATCTTGTGTCTCATTATGTGTTGCTTTGCATCATGTTTCTGTTGTTTTGTGTCTTGTTTTTGTTGTGTCTCACTTTTCTTTTGTGTTTTTGTTTGTGATGTTTCTTATTTTCTCATTTTGTGTCTCGTTTATGTCATTTTGTCTCGTTTGTGTTGTTTTGTCTTATTTGCATCATTTAGTATCTCATTTTAGTTGTTTTGTCTCATTTTGTCTCCTTCTGTGCCTTGTTTTTGTCATTTTGACTCTTATTGTGTTGTTTCGTGTCTTATTTATATCATTTTATGTCTCATTTGTGTCATTCTGTGTCTCATTTGCATGGCTTTATGTCTATTTTGATCGTTTTATGTCGTATGTGTTTTGTCTCATGTGTGTAATTTTGTGTCTCATTTATCTCACATCTTGTGTCTCATTAGTGTTGGTTTTATGTCCATACGGATAATTATTCAGACACTTTCAGCCTCCTGTCACAGCTCAGACAGTAAACAGCTGCGTTTGAATCAGCCAATGAAGCTTCTGAGCTCCGCGGCCTGAACAAAGTGATAAAAATGCTGAGCGCCCTGCAGAATAAGTTCCACGCTCCATGAGACGTGGTGAACTTTCAAATGTGCACACGGAGCAAGAAGCTGCAGCAGCGTTTGCTAAAGCCAACAGAGAATCCCCCGAACAGCTGCGTCTCCCGTCCGTCCTCAGCAGCTCTGCTCATCACGGCCGACGTCCTGCAACACGACCGAGAGGCTCAACGAGCTCCGGCCCGTCAGCACTTCATCCAGAGAAATTCCCCAGAGCTGTTAAAGCAAATCAGTCTGAATCTAGATCCGATTATTAAAAAAAAACATGTCAGAAAACAACAGTGAGTCACACACAGACACACAAACCTGACATATGTGTGAGTCCTGGATCAGCGCCAGAGCGTGTGAGCATGCTCAGACAGGACGAGGCCCTCAGGTGCTCTGAGTGTTGATGTCTCGGTGTGTCTCATTTTTAAACTGGAAAAACATTAGCGTGTCATGAAGTCGGTCTGACGGAGTTTTTCGTGGCGTTTGTTGCGACATTCGGCCTCCTTCGTGACTGCGCTCACCAGAATCAGCAGCCTTTGTAGGTGAAAGGGCAAAAGTTCAACACAAATACACGAGCTAAACCTGCAAAAGACACAAAAACAGAAGATCTGACTTGAAGTAAATGTCGTGTTTGACGCATGTGATGCTGCAGGAATATGAGTTTTAACAGATTAGTGATTTTAACAGAAATTTTCCATACTGTGTGATGTTAAGGTGTCTGTTTGTTCATCATTATCAGCTGATGTTAACAGGATGTTGTCATGTCGGTGTTTGTGACCATCAGAGACAATGTGGATCATTTGTAAACTTGGAGTAACTTAGAGACTGGAAAAATATTTAATTTAATGTTTCAATGGAAAAGAAAAAAAAATAGATAAGTTAATTTAAAACAAAACAATGATTTAACACAAGATTTGTTCAACAAAAAAAAGGAAAAAATTAGAAAACAGACAGAAAAGTTTAGAACATTATTGACAAAAATATATATTTTATTTTTAAATTTACAGTAAGTGAACCATTTGCGTTTTTTATACTGTAGATATAACAATTAATAATGGTAAATCCAAGCCTTGTTTTTCATTTGA